>NC_061118.1:36950656-37039328 GCF_002878395.1 Capsicum annuum | reverse complement strand
AATACCAAACTCCACTTCTCGTTCTGGAGGCAAACCTGGAAGGTCTTCAGGAAATACATCAGGAAATTCATTTACCACCGGAATAGTTTGAAGAGTTGGTGGCTCCTCATCTATATCCTTCACTCTAACTAGATGATATATGTAACCTTTGGAAATCATTCTTTTTGCCTTAAAATAAGAAATAAATTTACCTCTTGGTGCACCAATATTACCTCTCCATTCAAGGACTGCCTCCTTTGGAAAATGGAAATACACCCTTTTAGTTCGGCAATCTACTGTGGCATAATAAGACGCTAACCAGTCCATACCCATTATAACATCAAAATCTACCATTTCCAGCTCAACAAGATCAGCCATCGTATCGCGACCACAAATAGTTATAATACAATTTCGATAAATCCTTCTAGCTATAATAGATTCCCCAATAGGCGTAGATACTTCCAATGGCTTAACTACCAATTCTGGTGTTCTTTTGAACTTTCCAGCAACCAATGGAGTGATATATGATAAGGTAGAACCGGGATCAATTAATGCATATACGTCAAGTGAAAAGATAGACAATGTACCTGTAACCACATCTGGAGAAGCCTCTAAATTTTGTCGATCCGCTAGAGCATACGTACGATTCTGAACTCCACTAGAACTAGTTGCTCCTTTATCACCCCTAACATGACCCATAGGTTGTGCACCACTACATGAATAAGGTACCGATGATGATGATGCAACGGCTGATCCAGTAGGTCGTGCCATACCACCTATGCCTCTTTTGGGCATTCTCTCATCATATGCCCCGACATACCATACCAAAAGCAAGTATTTGTTTCGAACCGACATGCACCTAAATAAAACTTTCCACATTGTTTGCATGGTTGTCGAGGAGGTCTTAATTGGCTCATACTTCCTTACCCTTGATACCCCATTCTTCGTGAACTCTGACTCTCACTTCTTAGCCCAAATTGATTATCTTTGGACCCTTGAAACTGTGGTGGAGCACTAGCTGCAGAATAAGAAGATAATGGCCTGGGTGGTATATTAGAAAATCGAAGCCTAAAATCTCCTTGGGATGCCATAAACTACCCCGTAGATCTGGACCTCTTGCAATATCCTATTTCCAATTCTTTTGTTCTTCTCCTTTGCCTCTGACCCTCCAATTTTTATGCAAAAGCTTGTATCCTTGCTATGTCCATGTCTTTGTTCAAAGCAGCAATAGTACAATCTCTAACCAAATATGGATCTAACCTATCCACATATCAATGAACTCTATCATCCATAGTAGCTACAACATTAGGAGCATACCTAGACAAGGAGTTAAATCGGAGGCTGTACTCCTTCACGCTCATATTCCCTAGGAGAAGATTCAAGAACTGATCTGCATGGGCCTGTCGAATATCGAATGGAAGGTAATGATCAAGAAATGCCTCTTTGAACTCTTTCCAAGTAGCTGAGGGTGCATTGATACCTCTAGATCGTTTCCAGTCTTCGTACCAAAATATAGCCTTCCCTTTAAATCTATATGCTGCTAACTCAACTGTCTCTTCACTTGATATATGCATAACATCTAGAGCCCTTTGGATTTGATCAATGAAGTCCTGTGGGTTTTCACTAATATCTGATTCGGTGAAGGTGGGAGGATCCAACTTAAGAAAGTCTTGCGTCCTAAGGCTAGCTGCTCTATTTGCACCACTAGAACCTGTAGTAGGAATGGCTTGCCCTTGAGCTTGTCCAACAACTATACGAGATAAAAGTTGCACCGCATTTCTAAGATCTTGATCAGTAGCATTAATAGGTGTCTCTGAGGGTGCGGTTCTCCTCCTTCTTAGCTCTTCTGGAGTGGAAGAAGTTTCTAATACATACTCAGCTTGAGCCTCACTTTGATTAGCTTGTATAGGTGGTGTCTTGCTAGTTCCTTCTCTGGCAGCCACATCTATTTGCTTTCCTATACTCTTACTCATCGTAACCGGCATCCTTACTATAATAAGAGAAACAAAAAGATTCAATAGTTAAATATGACTTTATCTGCAACGTGAGCTCTATTGCACGATCTAAGATATGAAGAAAAGAGACAATCCTTAAATGTCCCATAGCCTCTTGTTTATAGATGTGGTGCACAACACACCCATAAACAAGACTCTACGTAGACACGGCTTTGTAGATTCCCTAGGATGACTCACTCTAATACCACTTTTGTCACGCCTCAAATCCTATTGGGGCGAACAGGCACCCGTAGCCGTGAAGGCCCGAGAGAACCAACCTATAACCTTGGAATTCACATGCATGCAACTATAATAGGCAAAGGTTTTTCCATATACGGATATAATGCCTTAATGAAAAAAAAATATAAACGACAAGCCCTAAAACTATATACATAATAGACTTGGCCGTTGGGGCCATAACATCTACAAGATAACACACTACCATGCTTAACTTTACATTGGTCTACAAAGCCTCTAGATGATACACAAAATTTAGCTAAGGTCGGGACAAACCCCCGCCATACTATTAACTTTTATACAATACCAAAAATATAGGGAACCGACTCGAAAAGCCTCGAAGCAAACTGGAGCTCACCAATAGCAGATGAATATCCTGGGCTCCTACTGAGGAGGCATGTTTGCCGAAGCACCTGTGCCTGTAGCATGAAATATAAGTCCCCCCATAAGGGGAGTCAGTACGAAAAAAATGTACTGAGTATGCAAGGCGGAAAAGTAACAATACATGACATAAAGGCTCAATAAAAATATGAAACAAGTGTAAGAATAGTGCTAGTGGACCACCTTTACATTTACTTGTGGAACAGGGTACATTACATTTCTTTCTTCTTTTTACCTTCTTACTTCATTATCTTTGTAATCCATATGATACAAATGACCAGCTAATTAGTGGTAAATAATAAATCAGGCTTATTCCCCTGAGCTTCCACCTACATATAAAGTATCGGGATCGGCCCATGCTAGGTCTATACCCCTGAGCCGCCACCCGTTTAACAGATTTCCGTTACTTAGTTTATTAGCCTTTTGAGATTGTTACTTCAGTGATCATAACCTTATGGTACCTTGAAACAATGATCTATCGATAAGAGACCTGTAAATAGGCAATCAATGCAATAACAATGAAGCAAGGAGTTGTTGGCACACTAATGAAGTGTTTAGGAGTTAAAAATAACACATGGGTCTTATTTGAGTAACCGGAGAAATTCTGAAATTTACTAGTGAAAATAGGCATATAGGATAGGTAGCAAGCATGTATCGAGGTGGTTTAATACATTATAGAGTGGGAATAAGTTCATTAGTAACATGGGATATCATAGTTGCTATTATTTAGCACGTGTTTTTGGATGACCTTCGAAGCTTACTCGATGGAACAAGTATCTGTTTTCACGCCAAGAGTGCAAAATAGAGTATGCCTTACATACCTAGTTGTAAAAATCCAATACCAGCCCAACTCGACTTCCCTCACTTTTAGATTACTTATCTACATATGGCAAACTAATATTACCAACTAAACGTCACATTTTGGCTATTTAACTTCACCAAACTAGTGGCCGGGAAGTAAGCCCTTAATTTATCAACAAAGGGTGTCATTTTAACCCTCTTATACTCCAGTTACAGCCACATACCATACATATTCATATAATATCCCCCGACACAACCTCGGCTTCATTTCACCTTCCAATCAACACACACAAAACGAAATGAGTAATAGACATACACAATCATAAATTCAGTGGTGTATCACCATATCCATCTTCTATAATTCAATACAAACTAATCATACCTTTTCCCAATAGCAACCGGGCAGCCCACAACACAAACACACAAAACAGTCCGCAACAACACCCAATCGTCCTTTAATAGCAACCCAATATATGCAATCCTCTATCAACACATGTATATGGAAAAAAGACAAAAGTGGACAGCAACCATACCTTGATTTCCTTGGTATTTTTGTGTCTTAATATGTATTTCCTCAATAGGATAATCCCATCACACATACATCAAAAGAGAAAGAGAAATCCCTTAATAACTAAGAACAATGGACTGTCCAAACTTATAAAGAGGGCTGTCCGAAAATTAATCTTAAAGAACATATAGTTTCCATGGTACAAGCTCATGAATTGTTCACTTACCTTTAGCTTGGAAGGAAAGTAAATCCCAAGAAACCTTGTGGAATTATAGGTTTGTTTTATAGCCAAGAGAGAACAAGAGAGAAAAACCTAGAAAGCTGGAAATTTTGTCTAAGTTAAAATGAGAAAAATTGTTGAGTTCTATCCATAAATAGGAGCTGCTCATTGGACGAATTTATTGACTAATTTTGGGCCATATTTTGTCAATTAATTGATTTATACACTTGACCAATATATTGTGCCTTTGTGGATCAAAAACTATTGGGCCTTAGCTACCAATTTTTCCTCCTTTTCTTCTCTTTTACTTGGTATTTGGCAGATTTGAGTATTGGGCCTCTTTTCTCCATTTTCTTTCTCTTTTACTTAATTTGGACTCAAATGAGTACATTAATATAAGGCCTAATCTGATACATGGTCTTGATCCCATTAAATTGGTCCAAATAGCTCAAGTAAGTGATCTACCTACTAGCTTAAGTAAGTCAAGAAAGCACCTTAACAAAATACTCAATTTTTAGTTCTTAACTCTTTAATCTAACTTAAAATTTGTATATACTTGGTCACATTAAACCACATGGGATGTATTTAGAACTCCATATACACCACAAAGATATATCAAGTTCCATATAAATAGAACAAGTACACACAAAAATATAGGGTGTTACATTCATCATTAATCTTAAGCCACTATTCTTACATCCACATTCTACATTAAATTCAAGCCTATAGTCTAGCATCAATCACCTACCACCACTGAAGAATGCAATATAATATATTAGTCCATCAAATTGGGACATTCTATCCGTATACCTCAAAAATATACTACATGCTTTCTCACAAGTAGTACTAGTTTATAATTACCAAAGAAAAGAAAGTCAAGGGGGGGTAAAGTCACATAATAGACATGGTCAACCTTAATCTTATATTATAACCCCATACAATCCTATATACTTATATGACTTTATAACATCACACTTACCCCAGTGGGAATTTAGACTACCGTCACATTCCACATTCGACAATAAGTCTATACTTACAACTTACTAGCTAATCTAGCCATTTTCATTCACAGCCTATAAGGGGTTTCTATAACCACCTTAAATATCCACTCTAGGCTCTTTTCCTATTTTGAAAAAGCCCAAAAAACAATCTAAGTCAAACACTTCCTCTAGGGACTACCATACAATCCACAAATGGTACTAACACATTAGTCTACCATCACAAAATGGTAATTCATCCTCAATCAACAGTTATTTAACTATACATATTTTGTTACACAAAAGTCACCCTCACTCTGACCTCTAAACTTGTGACTTCATCTCACCAACTTCTTGGTCTAATTTCACTACCAATAGGTCATGACACCGACACTTTAAATTATACCACTACTCGGGTGGAAATACAGTTTCAACAAACACAAGAACAATAAGATGATCAACAAGTTGCTAGTGAATCAAAATAGACCTCACACGGCTTCACTAGACTTTGATTTTTTTGTGTTTTGAACTAGAAAATGAAATGAATAACAAAGCAACTATGCTAGTGAATCGAAAGAGCCCCACACGGCTTCACTAGACTTTTTATTTTAAACAACATAACGATATCAAGATTACAAGAGATAGAAACTTGACACGCAATATTCAATGACCAAATAATACACATCTTACTCTTGTCTTAATTGAACGCCTCATAAAAACGAGGACACAATTTTAAACAAGGGAGCTCCTCTCCAGTCGTTTATGTGACTTCTAAAAATTCTGCTAGTAAATCTGAGAGCATTATCTGGGAACACCAGAGTAAGAAAAAATTTAGGATAACTTTTCTTTCATATGGGCTACACCATAGCACGAATTAGAGTATGAAAGAGGAACATTCTGAATCAATTGCACGAAGTAGAACATGAAGAAAGAGAGATTCCTAAACGCCTTGTAGCCTTCTGCTTATAAGTGTGGCGCGTTACACATCTTTAAACAAGACTCTACCCGACACAATTTCGCAGACACCCTGGGACCATGAACCGCTCTTTGATACCAAGTTTGTCACGACCCAAACTAGGGCCTGGCCGTGACGGACATCCCAAATCATGAAGGCCCGAATGTCCAACTCTATCTGGTAGTCATGCACAACATTCATATAGTAAAAGAAAATGTGAAATTTATGATCTAATACGGAAACATGGCCATACTCTGGATTAAGTTTAACAATAAGGAATAAAATTTGAAAATCATTAACAACATCTGGAACAGTCTGCGAGATCTCTACTACTTGAAAATCTGACAACTATCTGAAAAATAGACAAGGCCCCCAGTAGACCAAAGCTGTAATAGATGACATAATCTGAAAGAACAGTCCTTCTGGAATAGAGAAGGCTCACTACTGCACAATCTGATCTGCTGTCTAAATTATCTACTGCTTATTGGGACCCCTAGACTGAGCCTCAGAACCTGATAAGTAGGGGAGGGGGGTCAATACAGATGTATTGGTACACAGAGTAAATTCAAAATAGTAATTTGTATTCAACATATATGAGAGAAATTTAAAATAGTTCATAAACATATCATATAGTAAGAAATCTCATGGGCACTTTCGAGAGACTCTGAAAAATCATCTAAACTCTGTGACACTCTTTGTTTTACTTCTGTGCTAGGTGGAATACCCTAAAACTCTGAAATTCCATGGGCTATATGGAATTTTCCATTAACTCGGCAGCCAAGCCCCCAACCCAAGTGTGCCGCAAGGGTCGGAGTCTCTGAATCTACTACACCACAAGGCCGTCACCAGCATACAATAATAATCTACCCGTATCGGCAAATGCGGTTTTAGGCTAAGAATTACTTGAACTCAAACCTTCTTCGGGTAACCACCTAACCCTCTTTATACCCATTTTTAACTCTTTAAAATATGCATTCTCTGAAAATATTCTCTGAAGACATACTCTGAAAACATACTCTGTTATGGCATACATACTTATGGTATCGTCATACCATTGACTTGAAAGTCACATCTTTGAGCCATTATTAGCATATTAGAATCTCTGTTTTCAAAACATAAATTAGGAACCACCATATTAATAAATCAGTTCGAAGAACCCTTTCTTTATTACTCATGTAAACACATGTATGCAACTATCTTTGACAACATTTCAAATGATACAAAGTGGTCATGTCAAAAGCATTAATCTTATGCAAATCTTTCACTCTTTAACAAAACACATTTATATCAAGAAACTCCCTCTCAAAATCTCTAAATCATGCTCAAAATACTATGGTATTTGAGTAAACTATTTTCAAGCCATAAATCATGCATATCAAATCATTCCCAACAAGACCATAAATTTAAAGTCATCACAAGAGAGGGATTTCATAAATTATGCTCTCAAACAATCTTTAAATCTGAATTTTTTTCATACATATACATGTAAATCAATTTAAGGGGGAAAGGCCTAAAGACCAAATCATCAATATCTTTAAACATTCATAATGCATAATAAATTCATGGATATAAAAAATCCTTTATAAATTCATGCTTGATAGATCTTTAAATCATACTTGAATATTTCAACAAGCCCATGTAGTTTAGGATAAACCCCACGTACCTAAGATTATTTCGTTTGAAAAATGGAACCCGGTTCTGGATAGATGGCACCTGGATCTAGATCCATTTCTTGAACATCTTCACTTAGGAGGATGAATTCGTGATCCATTGAAGGGAAGGAAACTTAAATCTTGATTTGTTTTCTTGAAAATCTTGAACGTTTCTTGATTTCTTGATCTTAGAGGAAACCCCAGTTTCCATCTTGTTCTTGAGAGTAGAGAGGATTGAGATGTTGTAAAACTAATAATATATGGATTAATAACACTTAAAGGGTGATTTAATTCATGTGAAAGGTTTTTGGAGTGAGGAAAAAACCAAAATACCCCTACGAAATCACTTCTCAGTTGCTGAAAGTTTCAGCTGACGACCAAGGCTGATAAGCCGTCAGATCTGTGATAACCCGTCAGCCCAGGTCGTTAAGGGGCTGAAATTTATGAGTTTCTGCCTAAGGCTGACGACATATTCTGATAAGTCGTCAGATTTGTGACAAGTCGTCAGAATTGTCGTCACTCAGTTGCTAGGCAGATATGCTGGAGTAAAATGGGCATTACCATTTGCTCTGATATTGGATTTGGGCGAAATTGGTATCATTGGAAAGATAATTGAAAAATATTTCATTTGATATATAGTAGGCCACCCAATCATATACAAGGATTTATGATCGATTGATGTTGACCCAACTTTCGACGCTCACTAAAACTCGAACGATAGGAAAGCTTTCAACTTGACCTTGAGTTAGGGGACCTCTATGATCTCAATTCATGCTCAAATAGGTTCCCACACTACATAATTTATTAACATACCAAATTTGCATAGGATTTATGGCTTTTGGAATATCAACGCTTAGAAATGATGGTTTTTGTTCTAACCCAAAATGTGGGGTGTTACATCTTATGTGACCCCTTATGTGGCTATCGATTTTGGGTTTGAGCCCGACGTAATCTCAAAACCTTTCTCTATTTCAACTCCAGTGGGTGATTTTGTGGTGACTAAGAGGGTGTATAGGAATTGTGTGGTGACTGTTTATGGCCGGGATACCGTGGCAGACCTCATAGACCTAACATGCTTGATTTTGATGCTATCCTAGGGATGTACTAGCCTCATTCATTCTATGCCACATTAAATTGTAGAACCTAAGATTCACCTTTTCTTTTTCAAATGAATCGATGATAGAATGAGAGGGGCATTCTTTAGCGCCTAGAGGGAACTTTATATCTTATCTCAGAGCCCATAAACTTATCTCCAAAGGTTGTTGTACCATCTTATTCGGGTTAAAGATTCTAATGCCAAAAGTCTTCCTTTCCAGTCAGTCCTGGTGGTAAACGAGTTTCCAAAAGTCTTTCTAGATAATCTCCCAGGAATACCACCTGATAGGGAGATAGATTTTGGTATTGATTTGTTGCCAAATACCCATCCCATCTCTATTCCGCCATATAAAATGGCTCCTACAGAACTGAAAAAGTTGAAAGAACAGCTAGCAGACCTATTGGACAAAGGTTTTATTTGTCCTAGTGTTTCTCCCTGGGGTGCACCTGTACTCTTCGTGCGAAAGAAAGATGGCTCCCTGTGTATGTGCATAGATTACCGCCAGTTGAATAAGGTCACTGTTAAAAATAAATATCCTCTTCTTAGAATTGATGACCTTTTTTACCAGCTTCAGGGTGCTAGATGTTTTTCAAAGATAGACCTTCGTTCAGGATACCATCAGTTGAAGGTCAGTTATTATGAATTCTTAGTCATGTCCTTTGGGTTGGCTAATGCCCCTGCAGCTTTCATGGATCTGATGAATAGAGTGTTCTGTCAGTTTCTAGACCTGTTTATGATAGTTTTCATTGATGATATTCTAATTTATTCTAAGAGTGGGGAGGACCATGCCAATCACCTCCGAATCATCCTTCAGACTCTTAAAGATCATAAGTTGTATGTGAAATTTTCCAAGTGCAAATTCTGGCTTAATGCTATTGCTTTCTTGGGGCATATTGTGTCTAGTGATGGGATTAAGGTTGATCCCCAAAAGGTTGAGGCAGTAAGAAAATTGCCCAGACCCATGACTTCAACCGATATTTTGAGCTTTTTGGGTTTGGCAGGGTATTACAAAAGATTTGTAGAGAGTTTTTCTTCCATAGCTACACCACTTACTAAGTTGACTTAGAAAAAGGTGAAGTTTGTGTGGTCTGACTCCTGTGAAAATAATTTTGAGAAGTTGAAAGATAAGTTGACAACTGCTCTTGTTTTGACTCTTTCGGAAGGTACGGAGGGGTTTGTTGTGTACTGTGATGCGTCCTGTATGGGACTTGGATGTGTACTTATACAGCATGGTAAGGTGGTGGCTTATGCATCTAGGCAGTTGAAAGTGCATGAGCGCAACTACCCCACTCATGACTTGGAGTTAGTGGCAGTTGTGTTTGCACTTAGGATCTGGCGGCACTATCTTTATGGGGTGCATGTTGATATTTTTACTGACCACAAGAGCTTGCAGTATGTTTTATCACAGAAAGAATTAATTCTCAGGCAAAGACGTTGGTTGGAGATTTTGAAGGATTATGACACGAGCCTATAGTATTATCTGGGTAAGGTGAATGTGGTAGCTAACGCCCTCAGCAAGTTATCTATGGGCAGTCTTTCTCATGTTGAAGAAGGGAAAGGAGAAATGGTAAAGGATATCCACTGACTTACAAATCTAGGAGTGGGACTCTTGGATTTCAAAGATGGGGGAGTGGTTGTTCATGAGGTAGCTAAATCTTTCCTTTGTGCCAAAGTTAAAGAGAAGCAGGTTAAAGATCCCATCTTAATACAGATCAAGAAAGATGTGGGTTAGCAGAAGGTGATGTCTTTTGAAATAGGTGGTGATGGTATTTTAAGATATCAGGTTTGACTATGTGTGCTAGATGTAGATGGGTTGTGAAAGAAAATACTTAATGAAGCTCACACTTCGAGGTATGTTGTTCACCCAGGCTCTACTAAGATGTACCATGATCTAAAGACTATATATTGGTGGAATAATATGAAGCGTGACGTGGCTAACTTTGTTGCCAAGTGTTTGAATTGTCAAGAAGTTAAAGTGAAACATCTGAGGCCTGGTGATACATCCCAAGAGATAGCTTTACCTTTATGGAAGTGGGAGATAATCAATATGGACTTCATCATGAGACTTTCGAGGTCCCGAAACTAGTATGATTTTATTTGGGTGATTGTTGACAGGCTGACTAAGTCTGCCTGTGAGGACTAATTATTCGGGAGATGACTATGCCAAGATTTATATTGAGGAAATAGTCCATCTGCATGGAGCACCTGTGTCCATCATATCTGGCCATGGTACGCAATTCTCTTTGCAATTTTGGAGATCTTTTCAAAGGAGTCTAGGTACTCAAGTGAACCTAAGTACGGCTTTCCACCCCCAGACGGATGGGCAAGCCGAACGTACTATTCATACCCTTGAAGATATGTTGAGAGCTTGTGTGATTGACTTCAAAGATAGTTGGGTAGATCCCTTGCCATTGAAAGAGTTTACTTATAATTATAGCTACCATGCTAGTATTAAGATGGCCCTTTTAAGGCCCTGTATGGGAGAAGGTGTAGGTCGCCAATAGGGTAGTATGAAGTTGGTGAGACGCAGTTGTTTGGTCTTGATCTTGTTCATCAGACAATGGAGGATGTGAAGATTATTAGAGAACGACTTAAGACAGCCCAGAGTAGACAGAAATCTTATGCCGATGTTAGAAGAAGGGAGCTAGCATTTAGGGTTAGTGATTGGGTGTTTCTCAAAGTCTCTCCTATGAAGTGAGTCATGCATTTCGGGAAGAAAGGGAAGTTGATTCCTTGCTATATAGGACCCTACCAGATTGTGAGAAGATTAGGTGAAGTTGAATATGAATTAGAGTTGCCTGTAAATCTGGGTTCTGTACATCCGGTATTTCATGTGTCCATGTTAAAGAAATGTATTGGGGACCATTCTTTAGTGTTACCCGTAGAAGAGATCATAGTGTCAGACTCCCTATCTTATGAAGAAGAGCCTATTGCAATCTTAGATTGCGAAGTTCGGAAGTTGAGGAGCAAAGAGATAGTGTTGGTGAAGGTGTTGTGGAGAAATCAGAAAGTTGAAGAAGCAACTTGGGAATCAGAAGATGACATGAGAGCAAGATACCCAAACCTGTTTGATCCGATAAATGATGAGTCGAAAGGTACGATCCTTGTATTATTCTTTCCATGTCCTTGGTATGCTTGTAATCGTGCTTGTCTGTGTTTTGCGTCATCATTTGGGAACGAATGATACCAACGGGTGATAATGTAATGCCTCACAAAAATTCATACATGTGTTAGCCCCTAGTAGTGTGCTCATAGACTTGAAAACTAGAAAATTTTCTAAGTATAAAAAAGAATTAGAATTATTTTGAGCTTCCTATCTTCAAGGATTTTATTTTCGACCTTTACGACCTCCGTTTCTTGATTTTTTTATTGATATGCGATGGGGCAAGTCAAAAGTACGTCTCAGGTGAGTTTCAGAATTTTTAGACAAGCTTAAGGGCATGTTTGGGTTGATGAACCAGTGAGCCGAGGCGATTATCCCGCGGCGCCTCGCTGATCGCCTCACCTGGGAGTGAGCAAGGTGATAGGCAAGGCGGCGCCCTGCTATCACGGTGCTCAACCCAGGGCGGCGCCTTGGAGATTGCCTCAGGCCATTTTTTTCAGTTTTCTCCGAGATTTTAAGGGTACTTTGGGTATTTTCAACTCCCCAATCATCTTAAACACGGGATTACAATCCCAAAACACCACATTACTCATATTTTCATCAAATTCCTTCAAGAATACTCCCAAGGATTTCAAATTAAAAATTCAAATAACTCAAGATTTAAACGTGGGTTTTCAAGATTGATTGAAGATTTGGAATCCCCAAACTGTAGGCTTCAACAATCATCCATTATTTTTTGTAATTGAGGTACGTGGGGTTTTCCTAAAAAATTCATAGGCAAAGAAACCTTCTTTAATTCATGCTAAAGATTAAGAAATCATGATTTTACAGAAAGGATTTGAATTACCATTACTAGCATGTTTTAGAAGCTTTAATTAATATTGTTTGGTCTTTAGGCCTTTCACCAGAGTGATTTGAAATTCTATGTATATGTATGTATGTGTTTTAATGTGATGTTTGAATTAAGAGCATGACTTACATTAAATTCCTCTTGATATGATTTATCCCATTTTTCACATGATATGGATTGTTTTGAAATGCATCTTGAAAGGCATGATACGAAATGTATTGATTTATACAGTGACATGAATATGATTTTTGAATCAAAAGAGAGGGTTGTTTGTATTGATAAATATTGAATACAAATATCTAATGGAAAGAGTTGTATGGTTTGACAAAGATTTCAGGACCACCACATTGTTATTTAAAGAATGATAATCCTTGCATAGTTTTGACTTGTGCTTTCGAAACATGAAATCTCTTATACTATTTGCATGTTTGGGTGGTCTAAATTGAGTTTTTGATGAAAGAATCATGTTTGATGCATTATGGATCATAAATCGGACTTGAAAGTCTTGGTGTGACGACACCAACTCAGATAATGCCATGTTAATTCAGAACAGAATAGAATGTATGTTTGAAATCAGATTTTCAGATTTTGAAACTACAATAGTGCATGTTCAGAACAGACTAAAATTGGGCATAAAGAGAGCTTAGGTGGCTCCTCAAATAAGGCACGATTTCAGACAACTCATTGCCCAAAACCGTGATTTGTCGATCCGGGTGTATTATACGCTGGACTAGTGTCCTGTGGCGTATCAGACTCAGATACTCCAACCCTTGCGGCACACTTGGATTGGGGGCTTCCCCGCCAAGTCAATGGTGGATTCCATATATCCCATGGAATATAGGGGAGTGCCACCTAACTCATAAGTAATACAAAGATCAGAAACTGCATTGACAGAAAGGTTTTATGATTTTCAAAAATGCCCGTATTTTGGAATTTATATCATATATGATGTTTTATGACTAGCTCTCAGCTATTTTATTTATATTAAAATCTTTATTTTGGATTGCTCTACGTACCATTATATCAGTATTGACCCCCTACCTTTCAGGTTCTGAGGCACAGTCTAGGGGTCCTGATAAGCAGTAGATTTCTTCAAACAGAAGTGCAGAGTCCAGTGGGTGAGCCTTCTTTGTTTCAGAAGGCCTATTTATTTCCAGACATTTACCATTAACTAGTGTTTTGGTCTACTGGGGGCCTTGTCCCAACTTTCAGACAGTTGTTATTAGTGATGTAGTAGAGACTTCGCAGACGATTTTTGGATGTTATTAGATGGTTTGAATTTCATTTTTCATTGTTGAAATATATATGACTTATGACCATGATTCCGTTCTATTATGAAATTATGCATTTTCCTCTATTATATGAATGTTGTGCATGATTACCAGACAGATAGAGACGCCCAGACCTTTATGGTTTGGGATGTCCGTCATGGCTAGGGCCCCGGTTCGGGTCATGACAGAGGAGTATCAAGCAATCATGTGTTGCTGATTCCACCATGGAAGACAAATATGTAGCTGCCTCTAAGGCGGCTAAAGATATTATTTGGCTCGGTAACTTTCTGAAAGAGCTTGGAGTTGTTCCTTCAGTTCAAACACCACTATCACTTTATTGTGACAATAGTGGTGCAGTTGCGAACTCGAAAGAACCACGAATCCATAAAATAAGTAAGCATATTGAGATAAAATATCACTTGATTTGGGATATAACTCAAAGGGATGATGTGAGAGTTTTGAAGATTGAGTCGAAGAACAATTTGGCGGACCCATTTACAAAGGGCTTAACTCAAAAGGTTTTTGATAAGCATGTGGAAGAAATGGGTGTTAACGTTGTGCATTCATGGTTATGAGTCTAAGTGGGAGATTGTTAGGATATACTATTAATCACGTAATATGTGTTATAGTATTATATTTTCATCCCATGCAAAGACTATTTATTATATTAATAAAAAATTTATTTGAATAGATCATTGTGTTAATATGTGTGTCCTTTTGTTTTATAGTAGACAATTTTGTGTATGGAGTATTTTAAATCATGCACGGAAGATTAAAATTGTCGGTTCTTATAAGTAATAAATTAACGTTCACAATCAAAGATGGAGTAGGACAAATATCTTAATGATTGTAGCACAAGATTAAATATAATTTGATCTTAATTATGGGAGTGGTAATATTCCAACTTCTTGTGCTAGTACATTTCGTATGTATTGAATGCACCAATTAGAGATATTTGTTTATGTTCTGAATATTAATAAACGATTTCTCTAGTTCATTACATGTATTTATACTCTTAATCTTGATATAATTATTATGATCTATGTGGTTTGTTTTGTTCTTTTAATTTATTAAAAGGTGAGACTCTTTTGTGAGTCAACACATTCCTAAGGTTGGATGATGAGGAATCACTTAGTGAAATATTAATTAGTTGATAGAACCATATCTCGGACTTGAGATAGATGACACCTCTTTACGGTTGCTTATAAGTTTTCACATGAAAACCCTGCAGGTGGATTTTGTATCCGTCATGTGAAATAAGTTAAGCATTATAAATAAAGGATTAAATTAATCAATGAATTAAATTTTTTTCAGAGAATTTAATTTAATTGATTGGTGTCGGTAATTCTAACATAGGGAGTTAAATAAGATGTAATGGCAGATTTTGAATCGAGGAGTGCAATTACAGATTTTTAGTGGAATAATTTATAATTTATTATGATATGATAATTCTTCACCGAATTAATATGGGTAAAATTCAGAAATAGCATACTTATCTCTTTAATTATGAGTTTCATGGCAACAGTTTCATAATTATATAATATAGCAAGTTGTATTTTATATTCTTGCAAACTGTTGCAATAAAAATACAAATACATATGATTTTTACTGCCCTTATGATCGATATGTATTTTGTATTTTTGCAAACTGTTGCTACAAAAATACAAATACATACAAATACATATGCTACAAATGTAATTTGATAAAAGTGCTGCTATTTTTTATAATTTAATATGTAAGTATGCTACTTTATGTATTTTTTCCAATTAATATCATAATTGGAAGCCTCACTTAATAAATTTGCGGTCCCTACCATACCGGATTAATTAATCATTTTGGAAAAGAAAGGAAAAACTTTATAGAAGAAGTGATTTTGTTTTAATTACTGGTCTTCTATAAATAAGGAAAGAATGAATTAAAAAATCAGGTTTAATGACTGCATTAAGGCCAAAACACATTTTGGGTATTAAACCCATAATAAAGGCAAAAACGTTTAATGGCATAATTGCAGCAATAAGGGAAAAAAATGTTTTGCACCCTTTATCTTCCCTTTTCATTAAAGATTGGAAAAAAATAAGGGCTGATTTTTTTATTCAAGATAATCTTCTTTACAATCTTCTTTTCTGAAAAATAATCACTTGCCACTCAAGTGTTGATTGAAAAAGGTTAATTTGATTTTGGTAGAAGATCGCAGTCCTGGAAAGCAAAGCGTTGAACGAGTTTTGTGAAAGCTTTAAGAGGTAAGTTTTTTGATTCTCGTTTTAGTTATGTTATCTAGATATTATGTAAGTTATTGATCCTGTAGAATTATTGCTTCCGTTGTGCATGTTCTATCAAAACCTACATAATGCTGAAATAGCACTACTAGTTAGATTAGGTTGTCTACATCACACTCTTTGGGACGGGGACCTTCTCCGACCCTGCTAAGGCAAGATGCTTTGTGCTTTTCTTGTTTAGGAGAAAGAAAAGTCTATGAGCATGATAATTGGTGTATAGACCATGACCAAATACGCCAAAAATCAAGACTATGAGTAAAATAACATTTCAAGTCAAAATTCCAAAAGACTTGATTGGTTAGGATAATAGTGTTGGTTGGTCCTTCCCCGGACACCGTGCATAGCGATAACTTTAGTGCATCGGGCTACCTTTTTTTTTTCTAATGTGCAGAAATGTAACATCATTGGTTTGATAATCTGCAGAAAAGCTACTTTTTCTTGGAAAAAGTACGCTTTTTGGAGTGAAAAAGTTCACGTTGAAGGCCAAATGGGATCAGAAGCAAGTTTGTATTTGCAGCAGAAACGACTGCACCATCTAATGCGATAACTCTATCGATGGCTCTTCCATTGATAACCCTGGGGTAGGAGGTACAACGGGTGTGATTATGAATAGTAGAGATCGGAGAATGGGTTACCGGATGTAAGAGGGACTTGCCTAACGCAACTAACAACATAATCGAGTTACTAGTTGTTATGCAGGGTTTAAAAATTGAAGCGGAGAACAATTTGACGCCACTAAAAATCTCCACGGACTCAAATTAAAAACTGCTAAAAACTGGACATATCCCTTACAGTGCTAGAATGTGTTATCATCAGCTGGTTTCAACTAAATTTGGTGAGTTATCTAGCTTGACACGTCCTTATTTGGAGTATTCAGGTTTTACAGGACTAATCCCAACAGAAATCTCTACCCTTTCTAAATTACAAGTTCTTAGTATATCGACTGTTGATCCGTATGGGCTTAGACTTGAGCCTTACAATTTTGAACTGCTCCTTAAGAACTTGACCCAATTAAGAAAGCTTCACCTTGACTCAGTGAGCATCTGTTCCACCATTCCTCTGAATTTCTCATCTTATTTAACAACTCTATGGCTTCCACGCACACAGTTACGTGGGGTATTGCCCGAAAGAGTTTTCCACCTTTCCAAGTTAGAACACCTTGATTTATCATTCAATTCCCTAACTGGTCCAATTCCATCCAACGTAAGTGAATTCCAAAACCAACAATTACTCTACTTGTATATTCTCCCTCTCGTCACTACAATTGTTAAACTTGAGAAATAACTCTTTCAGTGGCAAAATTCAGGAGTTCAAGTCTAATACATTGGAATTCGTTTCTGTAAAACAAAATCAGCTGCAAGGTCCTATTCCAAAGTCACTCCTAGACCTGCAAGCTGCTAAAAACTGGACATATCCCTTACAGTGCTATTATATCCGAATGCAGGTTGTTGCTGAGAAGGCTAGAAAACCAGGAGGCATACCGTAACTACGGAGAGCAAAACAAGGTTGCTGATATCCTATCATAGGAAAGAGGCAAAGAAGAAGCTTTTGAAAATGTTAAGTGCAACAAATAGTGAAGAAAGCAGTGTAGAGCCTACAAGAAAGGGACAGTAACAACATCGAAAAGCGAGCAGACATATGCTTGTAGTTTGTCTTTGTATATATACTTAAGTAGTAATATCCTTTTAACCAAAAAAACAAGGGTGAAGATTAGTTAGTTCAATGCAAAAAAAATAATTTTCACGACTTAGAATGAATAAAGTTTAGTGATCATTCTTGATATTAACCATACTTATTTAAATGTGTTGTTTCAGTTACATTAATTATACAAAAAAAAAAATAGAGAATTTCATGACACAAGAATTGAAGCATAATCAAATTCTCCTAGATGCCTAAGTTCCTTTTATGGTTGTTGTTGAAAATATGTCTCAGAAATAAAGTAGGAATAGATATTTTTAGTAGTTTTTAATTATTAGAGTCCTATGTGACTTAGGAATTAGTTGTCCCTTTATTATTTGAATAGGAATTAGTTATCCCAATTTAGATTGGAGTGTAGTTAAAAATTCAGCTATAAATATATGTTTTGAGTTATTAATAAAATAATTCTCTTTGACAATATTATTGTCGTATTTTATTTTTCTCCAATTCTTTCTCTGTTATTTCTCTAATTTCACAGCTAAAAACCAACAATTGGTATTAGAGCCAATTTTTTGAGGGATCTATGAGATGAATTCTGAAAACAACTTTTTCCAAATAGCTCCTCCTGTCATTGATGGTGAGAATTACCAACTTTGGGTAGTAAGAATGGAGACTTATCTTGAAGCTTTAGATCTTTGGAAAGCCGTGGAGGAGGATTATGATGTTGTTCTGCTTCTCCATAATCCCACGGTGGCCCAGATCAAAAGCCAAAAGGAAAAGATAATCAGAAAATCAAAAGCAAAAGTGACTTTGTTTGCTAGTGTTTCTCCAATAATTTTCATGAGAATTATGGCCTTTAAATCAGCAAAAGAAATTTGAGATTATCTGAAGGAAGAATATATTGGAGATGAAAGAATACGAGGCATGAAGGTATTGAATCTACTAAGAAAATTCAAATTACAAAAGATGAAGGAATCTGAGACCGTCAAAGAGTATTCAGACCGACTTCTTGGCATTGTTAACAAGGTAAGAATATTTGGCACAAAATTTAAAGATTCAAGAATTATTGAAAAAATTCTTGTTACAGTGCCTGAAATATACGAAGTATCAATAACTACCTTGGAAAACACAAAAGACCTGTCCAAGATTACCTTGGCAAAATTATTAAAAGACCTGTCCAAGATTACCTTGGCAAAATTATTAAATATGTTGCAAGAGCAAGAGCAAAGGTGGCTTATGAGGCAGGATGGTACAGTTGAATGAGCTTTGAAAGCTAACCACAAGACTCAAAGTAAGGGTAATAATTTAAGAAAAAATTACCCACCTTACTAGCACCGTGGCAAAATAGGTCATCCTCCATTTAAATGTTGGAAGAGACCAGATGCACAATGCAAGATTCGTAATCAATTTGTCCATGAAGCTGTGATTTGCAAAAATAAATCTCAAAAATATGAAGTAGAAACCCAAGTCACCAAAGAAGAAGAAGATCACTTATTTGTGGAAACATCTTCAACCAAGAAATCTGATTTTTGGATGATTGATAGTGGTTGTACAAACCACATGATATATGACAAAACTCTTTTTAAAGAGTTTTTGCTTTTAGACAATAAGAAAATCAGAATTGGGAACGGTGACTATATTCCTGCAGAAGGAAAAGGGAATGCTGCAATCAAAACAGTTTTAGGTACAAAAATAATTTCAAATGTCCTTTACGTACCCGATATTTATAAAAGTTTGTTAAGTGTTGGTCAGCTAATGGAAGAAGGATTTAAACTATGGTTTAGAGATAACTATTGTTGAATCTTTAATTCCACTGATCTTGAGATTTTACAAATTGATATGAGAGGCAAAAGTTTCTTATTTAATCCAACAGAAGATGCACATAAGTCATGCAAGAACATAAACGAATTGACAGATTTATTCAAGAGGACAAATTCAGCCGAAGCTGAGACAATTTTTGATCCAAGGAGGAGTGTTGAAAATATGTCTCAGAAATAAAGTAGGAATAGATATTTTTACTAGTTTTTAATTATTAGAGTCCTATGTGACTTAGGAATTAGTTGTCCCTTTATTATTTGAATAGGAATTAGTTATCCCAATTTAAATTCGAGTGTAGTTAGAAATTTAGCTATAAATATATGTTTTGAGTTATTAATAAAATAATTCTCTTTGACAATAATATTGTCATATTTTATGTTTTCTCCAACTCTTTCTCTGTTATTTCTCTAATTTCACAACTAAAAATCAACAATTGTGTTATCATCAGCTGGTGGACAATGTTTTTTTTTCATGACACACATGCTTGTAGATTTTTTTTCCATTACTTTAACTTCATACTATCAAGTGATTTGAAATCCAATTACAACAAACTTTCTATTACAATCATGGAGTAAATATGTACAAAGTTAAGATAACTGAACAATAGGCGGCAAAGCAACGTGATATCATTAAAACTTGAATCGTAGATCTAATCCTGGTTATAAAGGATAGTAAATGCATAGCTTGTCCAAGTCTTAACTCGAATCGAAGCAGTTAGAGTTAATTGTTTGAGTCGTTTGTAAGTTGGTTAAGCATGTTTCACAATCATGTGTGGTGTTGAATCAATATTGAGGAACTCCATCGAAACTCTAACCTGATTTATCTCCAAAACAACTCTTTGCTTCATCACTTCCAGATCCAAATTTGTGGAAGTCTGGATATGGAAAAGTAATTACCAAACACTGAACAGGTTCAAGCATTATCTGTTTAATTTCCAAATTTAAGAATATCAATAACAACAACATACCCGGTATATTCCCACCAAGTGGGATCTGGGGAAGGTAAGTGTACGCAGTCCATACCACTACCTCAGAGGTGAGGCTATTTTCAATAGACCTCCGGCTCAAGATAAAACAATCTAGAGACAAGGAATAGTAAAAGGATATGATACAATAGAAATTACCACACCAATAATATCATAGACAAGATTCACCAAGTAATACAACAAACGATACGACATCCGCCTCCTCCACAACTTCCTATCATGTCCTCTGAAAGCTGAAGTTGCTTCATGTCATGTCTAATCACCTCCCTTCAATATTTCTTCATTCTATCTCTACCTCACTTGAATCCATCCCTACCCAACCTCTCATACCTCCGCACTGCGGCATCCGTTCCCCTCATCATCACATGTCCGTACCATCTCAACCTCGCTGCCCTCATCTTGGCTTCCACCGAAGTCACTCTCACCTTATCTCGAATAACCTCATTTCTAATCCTTTCTTAGTACACCCACACATCCACCGAGGCATTCTCAACTCCGCCACCTTAATTTTTGGATATGGGCCTTCTTGATAGGATAATACTTTTCCCCATACAACAAAGCCGTTCTAACCACCACTATGTAAAACTTGCCTTTAAGTTTAAAGTTATCAACAATACATCAATTGAACACAAATCTATTCTCTATTATTATTTTTTTACATGATACGATAACTTTTACTGTTTAAATAAACATTTGAATCAATATTGATATATTCATTGGAACAAAGTATCATTCTTTACTTAAAATTTGAATTTGTTAACAAACACAAAGTGAAATGTTGACATGTGTATCGTGAGAAGAGAAGAAGTTTAGAATAAAAAGAAAAGTGATTCTTTTAAACCGAGGATCTAGTAGAAAAAGCCTCTCTACCTTCAAGGTAGGATAAGTCTACGTACACACGATCCTCCCCAGACCCAACCATAGGATTACACTGGATTTCTTCTTGTTAGTATCTGATATTTCATGAAGTGTTTGTTAGCCTATGATAACGTCACGAGTTTTCTTCCTTTGTGACCCAACCAAATTTTGTTTTCGTTTGTTAATATGTAGAAATAAATTCAGTCTAATAAATTCAGCATATTCGACTGATAAACAGAAATTTGGATAGAATTTGAATCCTCAGATCATTCAATCAATTTCCTAACAAAACCTACAGTTTCTCATATCGTCATAAAACTAATTGTAGTGGACGTACTACACCATCCTGGATATCCTCACTTCCATCACTAGGACTATAACAATGAGTTTCTTCCTTTCGACTTCTCCCTTTTTTTCCTTTTTACCTTCAATGAAAAGTAGAATAAATCTTATACTCCAAAAAGACAAGAACAACAGACTCACACTAACCTAGTTGGACTTAATGAATCAGTGGTATATGAAGAACATGATGCCACGTATAGTGTCACGACCCAAACTAAGGCCTGGTCGTGACGGACATTCCGAACCATGAAGGCCCGGATGTCCTACTCTATATAATCTGGTAATCATGCACAACATTCATAGCATACAAGAAGATGCAGAAATATAATTTAATACGGAAACATGGTCAAACTCTGAATTCATTTTAATAACGAAGAATAAAATCCAAAATCAACTAAACATCATCTGAAATAGACTGCGAAATCTCTACTACATGATCTAAAAGAGAACTGTCTGAAAACTGGGACAAAGGCCCCAGTATACCAAAACAAATGAGTAACATAATCTGAAATAACAGGCCTTCTAGAACAAAGAAGGCTCACCACTGCACAGATCACTTCTCTTTGGGTACTCTACTGATTATCCGAACTCCTAGACTGAGCCTCTAAACCTGGGAGATAGGAGGGTCAATACAATTATACTGGTACGCAGAGCAAATCCAAAATACTAATTTATATTCAACATATATGAGAGCAATTTAAATCATTTCATAAACATATCATATAGTAAGAAATCTCATGGGCATTTCTGAAAGACTCTGTAAAATCATCTGAACTCTGTGACACTCTTTGTTTTACTTCTGCGCTAGGTGGTATACCTTACAATTCTGAAATTCCACGGGCTATATAGAATCCGCCATTAACTCTGCGGCCAAGCACCCAACCCAAGTATGTCGTAAGGGTCGGAGTCTCTAACTCTGCTACACCACACAGCCGTCGCCAGTATAAAATAATATACCCAGATCAAAAAATTACTGTTTTAGGCTAAGAGTTACTTGAACTCAAGCCTTCTTCGGGTAATCACCTAACCCTCTTTAAGTCCATTTTTAATCCTTTAAAACATGCATTCTCTGAAGACATATTCTGAAAATATACTCTGTTATGGCATACATACTTATGGTATCGTCATACCATTGACTTGCAAGTCATATCTCTGAGCTATTATTAGCATATTACAATATCTATTTCCAAAACATAAATTCGGGGCCACCATATCAATAAATCATTTCAAAGAACTCTTTCTCTAAAACTCATGTAAACACATATATGCAACTATCTTTGTCAAACTTGCAATGATGCAAGGTGGCCATGTCAAAACTCTTAATCTCATACAAATCTTTCTCTTTTAACATAATATATTTACGTCAAGAAACTCCCTCTCTTAAATCTCTAAATCATGCTCAAAATACAATGGTATTTGAGTAAACTATTTTCAAGCCATAAATCAGGTATTTCAATCAATCACCATAAGATCATAAATATAAGGTTATCACAAGAGAGGAATTTTCATTATTTATGCTCTCAAACAAATCTACAATTTTAAGTTTCATACATATACTTATGTGTAAATCAATTTAAGGGGATAAGGCCTAAAGGCCAAAACAACACTATCATTAAACATGCATAAAGCATAATAAAATCATGGATTTCAAAACGCCTTTAACAAATTGATGCTTGATGACCTTTAAATCATGTTCTAGTGTTTACAAGCCCATGTAGTTTTTTCGGATAAACCCCACGTACCTCGAATTATGAACTTTGATGAATAAGCTTGATTGAGACTCTTTCTCGTACTTTTGTGTCACGCCCCAAAATCCCATCGGGCCGGACTGGCACCCGAAGACGAGAAGGCCCGGGAGAACCCGTTCAAATACCTGTACTTTCACTTACATGTCACCAAAAATTAGACAGCACTTCGTTGCATATAGAAAGATCTAATTACCTGTATCAGCACAACACGCACAAATATATATATATAATACTTGGCCGTCGGGGCCACCACATATACAAATATAACGTTACTATATAAACTTCCATGACTTTACCCTTCCTTATGTCTACAAAGCCTCTAGGATATACATGACATAACTAGGGTCGAGATAAACCCCCGCCCACACATGACTCATGTACAATAACAAAACATAAGGAACCGACTCAGAAAGCTCCGAAGCAAACTGGAGCTCACCAACAATAGCTGTATGACCTGGCTCCTACTTGTGCGGTGTATGAGCTGAGGTACCTGTGCCTGCAGCATGAAATGCAGGTCCCCCGTGAGGGACGTCAGTACGAAATATGTACTGAGTATGTAAAGCTGTAAATAATCACATATGATATAGGAGCTCAATAGAAATCAGAAACAAGTGAATAAGTCGTAATGGGAGTGGGCCACACTTACTAGAACTTGTGACAACCTGTACATTGTATTTATTCAATCACTTTACTTTCGTTCTTATCGTCTTTGTAATCATTACTGTACTGTACTGTGACCATTAGGCTGCCTCCAGTACATATCAACTGGGATTGACCCATGCTAGGCTTATGCCCCTGGGATACCACCCATAAACACCTAAATAGGGATCGACCCATGCTAGGCTTATGCCCCTAGGATACCACCCGATAAGAGAGAACTCCCATCACTTAGTTCAATTAATCTTTGAGATTGTTATTTCGGTCACCACCACATTTTTGATACTTTGAAACAATGATACATCAATAGGAACCAAGTAATAGACCTTCTATACAATAACGATGTAATAAAGACTCATTGGTACATCAACAATGTGTTTCAGAATCATCAATATCACAACAATGAAATAAGAGCCTTTTGGTATATCAATGAAACATTTTGACACTTTACAGGATGGAAACAACTTCGTTGGTAACATAGAACAATACATGTTTTAGGACAACCTCGGAATCTTACTTGATGGAACATTGGTGTTTTCATGCCAAAGAACATTGTTAGAGTATGCTTTACATACCTCGTTGTAGATTCGGATACCAATTCAACACAACTTCCCGTCTTTACAAATCACTTATCTACAATGAAATGTTTGGCATCTAGTATTAGCAACCCAACACCACAATTCTCTTCCATAATTCCATACTACCAATATTTGCAAAACATTCCAAAAACCAACTTGAACAATAGGTTTATGTGTGTATATATATATAATCATCATTTCAATACCACATCATCAATACCACATCATCACACCAAATTCCTTCACAATTCAACATAATCCAACATCATTTTCCAATCATCTTTCAACAACAATCAAATAACATACTTCTTATGCTCACATGCATATATATATATATACATATCCATATAAATAACACCAACATAATTTACATCCTTACCATAAAATGGCCCTTTTGATTTCGAAGTCCTGTTGGCACAAATAAGGGGTGCTTCTCGAAGTCCTAGAGACGGTGAACACAACTACGGAATCAATTTGGATTTTCTACGGTTGAATCACAAGATATTTGGAGTTGAAATTAGGCTAGGGTTTCTTATTCTCAATAATTTGACGATAATTGATGGATATGAGACTAATTATATGTATATAATGACCAATTTTCGTCCATGAGGTGATGGAAAATGACCATATTGCCCTTAAAAATTTAAGTAAATCCGAATCTGTCCATGGTGGACTGTTTTGATAGGCTAAAGTAAATCGGCCATAACTCTTTGCTCTGATATCGGATTTGGGTGAAATTGGTATCGTTAGAAATATAATTCAAAGGTCTTTCATTTCATATAAAGTAGTACACCCAGTTCGTCCTGTACAAGTAGTTATGATCGTTTGAAGTTGACCCTAAAAATCTGTTTTGAGAGGCTGAAGTAAAACGAGTATAACTCCTTACTCAGATGTTGGATTTGGATGAAACCAATTGCATTGGAAAGAAGACTCAAATATCTTTCTTTTGATATGTGGTATCTCTCCCAGTTCATTATATTGAGGGAGTTATGATTGTTCAAAGTTGACCCAAAAAACTGGCAGGCCTCAGTAGTTTTCCTGCACATTTACTGTTCACAACATCCCGGCCACCGTTTTATAGTTTCGAACGTGCTCGATTATATCCGAAACTTATCCGTTTTTGGAAATCTTTATATCGTTGGAAAGCTTATTCAATAACCTTCGTATGGAACCATCGACAGGAAAATTCCGGTATAAATAAAGTCGATTCCTATACACATATAATCAAACTATACACTTGAAACCATCTCAAAATAATCAATACTCATACTTAAACTCATATATACCTAACTTAGGATCAATACATATACTCCAACACATATAACAAGCCTTTGACTAGGAAACCTCAAATATCAACTCAATTTGTGAAAGTTACGTGGATTCTTGAGATTCTTGGAAAAGGTTTTGGGATGCTTAGGGTTTTTGCTTTGTAGAGAATGAAGATTTGGGCATAAAGTGCTTTGTTATGCCATTGATTGTATGTTTATGGATGAATTGGGGGTAAGGTAATTGCCCAAAATACCTCCCTTTTAACCCTTAACGTAACTGAAAAAATATAACTGGAAGCCCGATTTTATGGGCCACCGCGACGCGCCATTATCACGGTGGCTCACTGAAAATTGACGAATGGGATTCTTGGGGTCACCGCGATGCGGAGCCATCGCGTTGTCCCACTGGTTGGGACCTGGAACTTCAGCGCGATGTGCCACAATCGCGCTAGGCTACTGCAATTTGACAATTGTTAAATAGACCCTCTCTGCGATGCGCCAAGCACCAAAATAACGGTGTTTTACGACTAGGACTTAAATTAGCCATAACTTCTTGCCCGGGTATCGGATTTAGGCGAATATTATATCGATGGAAAGCTCATTCAATTTTCCACATGATAAAAAGTTGAAATTAGGGAAATTATATATGGTTTAAACTTTACTCACTTTGGAAGTCAAAAAAATGAGACTGTCTCTTTGACACTAAAAAAAATTTTCTAGTCTGCAACTCTAAGAGCATATTACCAAGAGCTAACGCATGGACGATTTTTTTGCGGGGTGTTATATTTTCTCCCTCTCGGGATCATTCATCCCCGAATGATGACGCGGAACACATACAAG
Organism: Capsicum annuum; assembly: GCF_002878395.1. Lineage (NCBI taxonomy): Eukaryota > Viridiplantae > Streptophyta > Magnoliopsida > Solanales > Solanaceae > Capsicum > Capsicum annuum. The sequence goes on along the minus strand of NC_061118.1, from coordinate 37,012,296 downwards.
CACAATTTAAAGTATACTAAGACCATAAAAGAATAAAGCAAGGATTATACCTTCCATTTCGTCATTCACCGAATCAAATAGATTTGGATATCTATCTCGCATGTCATCTTCTGATTCCCAAGTTGCTTCTTTAACTTTCTGATTTTTCCACAACACTTTAACTGAAGTTCTCTCCTTACTCCTCAACTTTCTAACTTGACGATCTAATATGGCAATAGGTTCCTCTTTATAGGATAAGAAGTCTATCACTTTGATTTCTTCTATAGGTAACACTAAAGAATGGTCTCCAATACATTTCTTCAACATGGATACGTAAAATACAGGATAAACAGAGCCCAAACTTGCAGGCAACTCTAACTCATAAGCAACTCCACCTATCCTTCTCAAAATCTGGTATACCCCTATATAGCGTGGACTTAGCTTACCTCTCTTCCCGAAATGCATGACTCCCTTCATAGTAGAAACTTTGAGAAACACCCAATCACTAACCTCAAACTCTAAGTCTCTTCTCCTCACATCAGAGTAGAACTTCTGTTGACTCTGGGCTGTTTTAAGTCGTTCTCTAATGACCTTCACATCCTCTATTGCCTGATGAACAAGATCAAGCCCAAATAACTAAGTCTCACCCACTTCATGATACATCTTAGTAGACCCTAGGTGAACAACATACCTCGAAGTGTGAGCTTCATCAAGGATTCTCTTCCACAACCCATCTACATCAGGCACACATAATCTACCCTGATATCTCAAAATTCCATCACCACTAATTTCGAAAGACATCACCTTCTGTTGATCCACATCTTTCTTAATCTGCATCAAGATGGGATCTTCAACCTGCGTCCCTTTAACTTCATCACAAAGGGAAGATTTAGCTACCTCATGAACAATCACTCCCCCATCTTCAGAATCCAAGAGTCGCACTCATAGATTTGCAAGTCGATGAATATCCTTCACCATTTCCCTCTTTCCCTCTTTAATATGAGAAAGACTTCCTATAGATAACTTGTTAAGGGCATCAGCTACCATATTTGCCTTGCCCGAATAGTAGTACAGGCTCAATTCATAATCCTTCAAAAGCTCCAACCAACGTCTTTGCCTGAGGTTCAATTCTTTCTGCGAGAAAACATACTGTAAACTCTTGTGGTCAATAAATATATCAACATGTACCCCATAGAGATAATGCTACCATATTTTAAGCGCAAACACCACAGCCGCTAATTCCAAGTCGTGGGTGGGTTAATTTCGCTCATGCACCTTTAACTGCTTAGACGCGTAAGCCACCACTTTACTGTGCTGCATAAGTACACACCCAAGTCCCACTCGGGAAGCATCACAGTATACAACAAAACCCTATGTACCTTCTGGAAAAATCAGAACAGGTGCAGTTGTCAACTTGTCTTTCAATTTCTCAAAACTATTCTCACAGGAGTCAGACCACACAAACTTCGCCTTTTCATGTGTTAACATAGTGAGTGGTGCAGCTATGGAAAAAAAGCTCTCTACGAACCTTCTGTAGTACCCCGCCAAACCTAAGAAGCTCTGAATGTTAGTTGGAGTCGTAGTTCTGGGCCATTTTCTCACTGCCTCAACCTTTTGGGTATCAACCTTAATCTTATCACTAGACACAATATGCCCCAAGAAAGCAATAGCATTAAGCCAGAATTCACACTTGGAAAACTTTGCATACAACTTGTGATCTTTAAGAGTCTGAAGGATGATTTGGAGGTGGTTGGAATGGTCCTCCTTACTCTTGGAATAAACCAGAATATCATCAATGAAAACTATAACAAACAGATCTAGAAACTGATAGAACACCCTATTCATAAGATCTATGAAAGTCGCAGGGGCGTTAATGAACACAAAGGACATGACTAAGAATTCATAATGACCGTATCGGGTTCGAAAAGCTGTTTTGGGAATATCTGACTCTCTAACCTTCAACTAATGGTATCCCGAACGAAGGTCTATTTTTGAAAAACATTTAGCTCTCTGAAGTTGGTCAAAAAGGTCATCAATTCTGGGAAGAGGATATTTATTTTTAATAGTGACCTTATTCAGCTGGCGATAATCTATGTACATACGTAGGGAGCCATCTTTCTTTCATATGAAGAGTACAGGTGCACCCTAGGGAGAAACACAAGGATGAATAAAACCATTGTCTAAAAGATTTTCTAGCTGGTCTTTCAACTCTTTTAGCTCTGCAGGAGCCATTCTATATGGCGGAATAGAAATAAGATGGGTATCAGGCAACAAATCAATACCAAAATCTATCTCCCTATCAGGTGGTATGCCTGGGAGATCATCGGGAAAAACTTCAGGGAACTAATTCAACACATGGGAAGACGGGAGTGAAGGACAGTATCCCGCCCACACACATTCACCACATAATTTCTATACACCCTCCTAGCAATAAAGAATCTCACACCGAAGTGGAAACAGAAAAAGGTTCAGCAATTACCTCGGGCTCAAACCCAAAACTAACAGCCATATAAGGGGTTACATAAGGCAGGATAGACCCGAGATCAAGTAACACATATACATCACGATAAAAGATTTGCAATATACTAATAACTATATCTGGTGAGGCCTCTACCTCTTGGCAATTGGTCAAGGCATACAACCGGTTACGGCCATTTTCGGCAGCTGAAGTGACACCCTTCTAAGGCAGTGGTGGTGCAGAAGAATCAGCTTGTGACTTGGCTCCACTAATATTACCCTTTGTTGCCGGACAGGCTCTCTAGATATGGCCTGGCTGGACACACGAATAACACACCATAGCGCCAAAGTGACATCTTCCTGGATGATTCCACCCATATCTCTCACAGTGCGTGTATGTCCGAGAGGTCTAAGCTACACTTCCTTGAGACTGCGAACCCTACATCCTCGGCCTCTGCCTAGACTGAAAATCCTGGGTGCGTTGTCCGACTGGGGGTCTGGTCACCGGAGCACTGGCTGCAGACTGCGCATTACCCCAATTCTTCTTCTTCTGCCATTTGTTACCCTAATTCCCACTTTACTGCTGACTGTAGCTCTGGTCTTCTGTCTTGGCTCTCTTTGCCAGTCTGTCCTTTTTCCTAGATTCTACGATTTTCTTTTTCTTCTCTTCAACTTGCTGCATGTGGACTGATAGTCTAGCAAAATCCATGTCCCGATTCAACATTGCTCCCTGACATTCAAGCACTAAGTCATCTGAAAGGCTGAATTCAAATTTCCGTATTTGGGCTCTCATGTTACTAGTCATCTCTGGAGCATGATGAGCTAGTTGGTTAAACCTCAGAGTGTACTCCTGGACACTCATCTTTCCTTGCTTTAGATTCATAAACTCCTCGTCTTTGGCCTCCTTCAGCTCGAGATAAAAGAATCGATCAAGGAAGGCTTCTACAAACTCGACCCAAACTATGGGCTCCGCACTCTCACCCTTCGCATCCTCCCACTCGCTATACCACTGATTTACAATGTCCTTAAGCTAAAAAGCTGCTAATTCCACACCTTCTACCTCATCTACATACATCACCTTGAAGACCTTCTCCATCTCATCAACGAACTCCTGTGGATCCTCCTCTACCTTGGTGCCAGTAAACTTAGGCGGGTTCATGCTCATGAACTGACCCACCATAGTAGCCTCAGATGTAACAGATGCAAACCCAATATCTTCCAACCACTGAGTTTGTGTGGCCACCAACTATACAAGCATGTGAATAGACTGCCTAAATTTTGCATTAGACACCTCTCTCTCACGAGGCTGAGTACGGCTAGTCCCCATTTGGGAAGCTCTAGGTGCCCTGAGTGGGCTGGTCTGAGTAGGTGGGACGCCTGGAGTAGAATCAATCTCCGGATTCTAAGCTCTATTTTGGGTTCTCATCCCATAAGTGGGACGGACCTTATCTGTCTGTGCATTCTGATTGATACTATAACGCGGAGGCATGATTATTTTTCTGAAACACAAGAGATCATTGATTAGGGGACAATTCAGACTCTGAAGCACGAACTAAACCACGAAGAAAAGAAACATTCCTTAACGCCTAGTAGCCTCTTGATTATAAGTGTGGTGTACTACAAACCCATAAACAAGACTATACCCGATGCGATTTCATAGACACCTTAGGACCATGAACCGTGCTCTGATACCAAGTTTGTCACGACCCAAACTAAGGCCTGGCCATGATGGACATCCCGAACCATGAAGGCCCAGACGTCCTACTCTATCTGATCTGGTAATCATGCACAACATTCATATCATACAAGAAGATGCAGAAATGTAATTTAATACGGAAACATGGTCAAATTCTGAATTCATTTTAATAATGAAGAATAAAATCCAAAATCAACTAAATAGCATCTGAAATAGACTGCGAAATCTCTACTACATGATCTAAAAGAGAACTGTCTGAAAACTGGGACAAGGCCCCCGGTAGACCAAAACAAAGGAGTAACATAATCTGAAATAACAGGCCTTCTAGAACAAAGAAGGCTTACCACTGCACAGATCACTTCTCTTTGGGTACTCTACTGATTAGCCGAACCCCTAGACTGAGCCTCTAAACCTAGGAGGTAGGGGGTTAATACAATTGTACTGGTACGCAGAGCAAATCCAAAATACTAATTTATATTCAACATATATGAGAGCAATTTAAATCATTTCATAAACATATCATATAGTAAGAAATCTCAAGGGCATTTCTGAAAGACTCTGTAAAATCATCTGAACTCTGTGACACTCTTTGTTTTACTTCTGCGCTAAGTGGTATACCCTACAACTCTAAAATTCCACGGGCTATATGGAATTCGCATTAACTCGGCGTCCAAGCCCCCAACCTAAGTATGCCGCAAGGATCAGAGTCTCTGACTCTGCTACGCCACACAGCCGTCGCCAGCGTAAAATAATATATCCGAATCGGCAAATCACGATTTTAGGCTAAGAGTTACTTGAACTCAATCCTTCCTCAAGTAACCACCTAACCCTCTTTAAGCCCATTTTTAATCCTTTAAAACATGCATTCTCTGAAGACATATTCTGGAAATATACTCTGTTATGGCATACATACTTATGTATCGTCATACCATTGACTTGCAAGTCACATCTCTCAACCATTATTTGCATATTACAATCTCTGTTTCCAAAACATAAATTTGGGACCACCATATAAATAAATCATTTCAAAGAACTCTTTCTCTAAAACTCATATAAACACATGTATGCAACTATCTTTGTCAAACTTTCAATGATGCAAGGTGGCCATGTCAAAACTCTTAATCTCATGCAACTCTTTTGCTTTTAAAATAATATATTTACATTAAGAAAATCCCTCTCTTAAATCTCTAAATCATGCTTAAAATACTATGGTATTTGAGTAAACTATTTTCAAGCCATAAATCAGGCATTTCAATCAATCACCATAAGATCATAAACATAAGGTTATCACAAGAGAGAGATTTTCACTATTTGTTATAACACCCCGCATCATCCATGCGTTAGCTCATGGTAATATGCTCTTAGAGTCAAATGACTAGAATAGTGTCAAAGCGACTTAGTCTCATTTTTTTTACTTCCAAAGTGAATAAAGTTTAAACCATATATAATTTCCCTAATTTTGAATTTTTATCATGTGGAAAATTGAATGAGCTTTCCGTCGATATAAGATTTACCCAAATCCGATACCCGGGCAAGAAGTTATGGCTAACTTAACTCCTAATCGTAAAACACCATCATTTTGGTGCTTGGTGTGTCGCGGAGGGGATCTATTTAGCAATTGTCAAATTCAGTAGCCTAGCATGATTGTAGCACGTAGCGCTGAAGTTTCAGTTCCCAACCAGTGGGACAACGCGATGGTTTCGCATTGCAGTGACCCTAAGAATCCCATTCGTTAATTTCCAGTGAGCCATCGCGATTGTGGCACATCACGGTGGCCCATAAAATCAGGCTCCCAGTTATATTTTTTTATTCCATCTCATTAAGGGTATAGTAGATATTTTCCACCCCCTTATCAGCTTAAACATGGGATTATAATCCCAAGTGACCACATTATTCATATTTTCTTCAAAAATTCACAAGAACACTCTCTACGTTTTCAAACTAAAAATCCAAATAACTCAAGATTCAACCGTGGTTTTTTGAAACTGATTGAAAATTTGGAATACCCAAACTGTAGGCTTCAAGAATCATTCATCAAATTCCTAAATTGAGGTACGTGGGGTTTATCCTAAAAACTACATGGTCTTAAAACCATTAGAGCATGATTTTAAGATTTTTATGCGTGAATTTCAAATGGGTTTTGGAATCTATGTTCTCAATTACGTACTCCAAATATTTTAATGTTACTATTGTTTTGACCTTGTGGTCCTATCCCCTAAATTGATTTACATGTATACGTATATGTATGGGATTTGAGATTTAAGATTGTTTGAGAGAATAAATTATGAACTCCCTCTCTTGTATTGGCTTAAAGCTTATGGTTTTGTTGGAAAAGAGTTGAAATACATGTTATATGATTTGAAAGATGTTTTCTCAATGTCCCTGTACTCGAATATGATTTCAAATTATTGAGAGGGTGTTTCTTCATATAACTATATTTTGTGTTAAAGAGAAGAATTGCATGACATAGAGACTTTGGACATGACCACTATTGTTTGTTAAACTATTGATAAAGTGAATTTCTTGCATAGTTTTACATGAATTTTAAAGCAGGAGTTCCTTGAACGAATTGTTGTTATGGTGGTCCTGAATTTCATGGTTTGAAAACAGAGATATAAATTGCTATAAATGGCTCAGAGAATGTGACTTGCAAGTCAATGGTATGACGATACCATATATGTGTATATGCCATCACAGAGTTAAAGATTTCATAGTATGTTTTCAGAGCATGCATGTTTAAAGAACTAAAAATGGGCATAAAGAGGGTTAGGTGGTTACCCGAATAAGGCATGAGTTCAAGTAACTCTTAGCCTGAAACCGTATTTTCCGATACGGGTAGATTATTATTGTACGCTGGCGACGGCCGTGTGGCGTAGTAGATTCAGAGACTCTGACCCTTGCGGCACACTTGGGTTAGAGGCTTGGCTGCCGAGTTAATGGCAGATCTCGTATAGCCCGTGGGATTACAGATTGAAGGGTACACCACCTAGCACAGAAGTAAGTCAAAGAGTGTCACAGATTTCAAATCTTTTCACAGAGTCTTTTAAAACGCCCATGTGATTTCTTACTATATGATATGTTTATGAACTGCTTTAAATTACTCTCATACATGTTGAATATAAATAATTATTTTGAATTTGCTCTGTGTACCAGTATATCTGTATTGACCCCCTCCCCTACCTCTCAGGTTCTGAGGCTCAGTCTAGGGGCTCAGATAAGCAGTAGATAATTCAGACAGTAGATTAGATTGTGCAGTGGTGAGCCTTCTCTATTACAGAAGGCCTGTCCTTTCAGATTATGTCATCTATTACAGTTTTGGTGTACTGGGGGCCTTGTCCCAGTTTTCAGATAATTGTCAGATTTTCATATAGTAGAGATTTCACAGACTATTTCAGATATTGTTAGTGATTTTTGAATTTCATCCCTTATTGTTAAACTTAATCCAGAATATGACCATGTTTCCGTATTAGATTGTAATCCCGCATTTTCTTTTATTATATGAATGTTGTGCATGACTACCAGATAGAGTAGGACGTTCGGGCCTTCATGGTTCGGGTTTTCCATCACGGCTAGGCCCTAGTTCAGGTCGTGACATTTGTGCTCTCAAACAAATCTTCAATTTCAAGTTTCATACATATACTTATATGCGTAAATCAATTTAAGGGGCTAAGGCCTAAAGGCCAAAGCACACTATCACTAAACATGGATAAAGCATAATAAAATCATGGATTTCAAAATCCCTTTAACAAATTCATCCTTGATGACCTTTAAATCATGTTCTAGTGTTTACAAGCCCATGTAGTTTTTTCGGATAAACCCCACGTACCTCGAATTATGAACTTTGATGAATAAGCTTGATTGAGACTCTTTCTCGTACTTTTGGATGAGGGTTCTTGAAACCTTTGACTTGGAAACCTCGAATCTCAACTCAATTTGTGAAAGTTATGGTGGATTCTTGAGATTCTTGGAAAAGGTTTTGGGATGCTTAGGGTTTTTGCTTTGTAGAGAATGAAGATTTGGGCATAAAGTGCTTTGTTATGTCATTGATTGTATGTTTATAGACGAATTGGGGGTAGGGTAATTGCCCAAAATATCCCCCTTTTAACCCTTAACGTAAATGGAAAAAATATAACTGGGAGTCCAATTTTATGGGCCACCGCGATGCGCCACTATCGCGGTGGCTTACTGAAAATTGATGAATGGGATTCTTGGGGTCACCGCGACGCGGAGCCATCGCGTTGTCCCACTGGTTGGGACCTGGAACTTCAGCGCGACACGCCACAATCGCGCTAAGCTATTGGAATTTGACAACTGTTAAATAGACCCCCTCCGCAACGCGCCAAGCACCAAAATGACGGTATTTTACGACTAGGACGTAAATTAGCCATAACTTCTTGCCCGGATATCAAATTTGGGCGAATCTTATATCGACGGAAAGCTCATTCAATTTTTCACATGATAAAAAACTCAAAATTAGGGAAATTATATATGGTTTAAACTTTACTCACTTTGGAAGTCAAAAAAATGAGACAAAGTCTCTTTGACACTAAAAAAAAATTTCTAGTCTTTAACTCTAAGAGCATATTACCAAGAGCTAACGAATGGACGATTTTTTTTCAGGGTGTTACATCTCCTGCACTGTCTTCCATCAGTAGGTACATTCTAGAGGGAAATTGGCTAGAGCTGGCGCGCACTATGTAAGGTGCTGTATTCATAGTTGATATCCATCCCAACCTTAATGCATTAGCAAAGTAACGTCCTATTCCTATGATATAAAGTTATATTCTTCAGAGCTGCCACACTTGTAAAGTTGTTGTCAATTAAAACTCTTATCCTAACCAGTTAAGTTTGTGTCGTGTAGTGTGTGTGGAGGGTTTTATCTAAAGATATTTTCTTGTGACATCTTTATCTAAAGGTATCAGACAAAATGCATGTGTTGTTACAAGTGGCAGGTGGGACTTTGTGTTGTAGCTTTCGTTTGAATCTTCTTATGCATAGGCATTCCAACAGTAAATATTCATTAAAAACTTTTCTTTGCTTAAATTGCGTTATATATACCTCATCAAAATTGCTACTGAATAGAGACACAAAGCAAACATTTCTTGATTTCTTCTCTACCAACTTAATTAGTTTTCATCATTTTAGTGCAGCGATGGGTTGTGTAAAACTTGTACTATTTTTTATGCTATATCCCTTTCTCTGTCAACTTGCTTTCTCCTCATCCTTACGTCATTTGTGCTCCAAAGATCAACCTCATGCTCTTCTACAATTCAAGCAAATGTTTACCATTAATCCTAATGCTTCTGATTATTGTCGCAGGTCAAGAACTCTTTCATGGAACAAGAGCACAGATTGTTGCTCCTGGAATGGAGTTCAGTGTGACGAGATGACGAGACAAGCAATTGAGCTTGACCTCTATTGCAGCGGACTTCAAGGCAAATTTCATACCAACAGTAACCTGTTTCAGCTCTCCAATCTCAAACAGCTTGATTTATCTTATACTGATTTTTTCGGGTCGCTCATTTCACCTAAATTCGGTGAGTTATCTAACTTGACGCATCTTAACTTGTCGCGTTCAAGTTTTACAGGTATAATCCCAACAGAAATCTCTCACCTTTCTAAATTACAAGTTCTTCGTATATGGACTGTTGTTGCGTATGGGCTTAGACTCGGGCCTTACAATTTTGAACTGCTCCTTAAGAACTTAACCCAATTAAGACAGCTTGACCTTGACTCTGTGAACATCTCTCCCACCATTCCTCTGAATTTCTCTTCTTATTTAACAACTCTATGGCTTACACGTACACAGTTACGTGGGATATTGCCAGAAAGAGTTTTCCACCTTTCCAACTTGGAAGACCTTTCTTTACCACACAATTCCCTAACTGGTCCAATTCCATCCAACATAAGTGGACTCCAAAACCTACAATACCTCTACTTGACGTCAAACTACTTGATGGGACTATACCTTCCTGGATATTCTCCCTCCCATCACTAACTTATTTAAACGTGAGGAATAACACTTTCAGTGGCAAAATTCAGGAGTTCAAGTCCAAAACATTGTTTTACGTTATTCTAAAACAAAATAAGCTGGAAGGTCCTATCCCAAAGTCACTCCTAGATCAGCAGTACCTACAAACTCTTATTCTTTCCCAAAATAATTTCAGCGGACAGATTGCTTCAACCATCTTCAATCCGAAAATACTGAGAGTGCTAGATTTGGGAAGCAATCATTTGAACGGAACAATCCCACATTGTTTGGGAGAGATGAGTGGTCTTGAGGTTTTGGGTTTAAACAACAATAATCTTAGTGGAACAATTAATACTGAAAACAAACTCATCATCATTAACTTGTACGGGAATAAGCTGAAGGGTAAAGTTCCGACGTCGTTGATCAATTGCAGATATTTGAAATTCCTTGATTTAGGCAACAATGAGTTGAATGACACATTTCCAAGTTGGTTGGGAGGCCTTCGTGATTTGCAGATTTTAAGGACGGACAACTGTTTGCTCAAATTCGAGTAATAGATCTCTCATCCAATGGATTTAGGGGAAATTTACCAGTGAGCCTTTTCGAGAATTTTCAAGCCATGAAAATCATTGGTGAGCATAGTGGAACCCGAGAATATATAGCAAATGATTATTCTGGCAACTACGCGAATACTTTGATAGTTACAACAAAGGGACTGGATCAGGAACTTCCTCGAGTTTTGACCACAGAAATAATTATCAATCTCTCAAGGAATAGATTTGAAGGTTATCTCCCAAGCATTATTGGAGATCTCGTTGGACTCCATATGCTGAACCAATCTCATAATGGCTTGGAAGGTATTATACCAGCATCGTTGGAACATTTATCCGTACTTGAATCATTAGATCTCTCATCCAACAAAATAGGCGGTGAAAGTCCACAGCAGCTTGCATCCCTCATTTTTCTTGCAGTCATAAATCTCTCTCCTAATCATCTTGTTGGATGCATTCCCAAAGGAAAACAATTTGATACATTTGAGAACAGTTCGTACCAAGGGAATGATAGGTTACGTGAATTTCCACTATCAAAAGACTGTGGTGGCGATGATGGAGTACTGCAAGCGACAACTCCAGTTGAGCTAGGTTGTAACACCCCACATTTTGGGCTAGAACGAAAATCGTCATTTCTATGCGTAGATGATCCAAAAGCCATAAATCCTATGCAAATTTAGTATGTTAATCAATTATGTAGTGTGGTAACCTATTTGAGCATGAATTGAGATCATAGAGGTCCCCTAACTCAAGGATGAGTTGAAAGTTTTCCTATCATTCGAGTTTGAGTGAGCGTCGAAACTTAGGTCAACTTCAATCAACCATAACTCTTTGTATGAAATGAATTAGGAGGCCTACTATATATCAAATGGAAGTTCCTTGAGTCCTCTATCCAACGCCACTGGTTTCGCTTTAATCCGATATCGGAGTAGAAAGTTATGTTCATTTTACTTCGAAGTGTCTGTCTGCCAAAACGTGACGATGAGGCTGACGACTTATCAGCTGTGTGACGGACCATCAGACCTGGTCGTCATCCTAAGGTAGTGAATGGTGAAAACCAGTCCAAAAGTGATGACTTGGGTGACGACTTATCACCTGAGTGACGGCCCGGCAACCCCGGTCGTCAACTGATGCAATTATGAGATTTTTTGGGGTTCCTTAGGGGTATTTTGGTCTTTCCCTCACTCCAAAAACCTTTCACATGAATTAAATTATCCCTTAAGTGTTATTAATCAATCATTATCAGCTTTACAACATCAAAAACTTCCTCTTCACTCTCAAAATAAGATCAATTAGGGCTTTCTCCAAGAACAAGAAATTCAAGAAAATCAAACCTTAAGTTCAAGATCTCCAAGAAACAAATCAAGACCCGGGTTTCATCTATCAAGATCTAGGTTTCATCTTTCAGATCTTCTAATTAAGGTACGTGGGGTTTTCCTAAAATTTCATGGGCATAGAAATCTTCTTTAAATTATGCAAAGGGTTTAGAAATCATTATTTTTAAGAAAAGAATTTTGAATTTACGATTTTAATCATGTTTTTAGAAGCCTTGATGATATTGTTTTGGTCTTTAGGCCTTCCCCCAAAGTGATTTGAAATCCTATGTATATGTATGTACGTGTTTTAATGTGATGTTTGAATTGAGAGCATGACTCACATGAAATCCCTCTTTTGATATGATTTATCTCATTTTTCATATGATATGGATTGTTTTGAAATGCATCTTGAAAAACATGATACGAAATGTATTGATTTATACTATGACATGAATATGATTTTTGAATCAAAAGAGAGGGTTGTTTGTATTGATAAATATTGAATATAAATATCTAATGGAAAGAGTTGAATGGTTTGACAAAGATTTCAGGACCACCACATTGTTATTGAAAGAATGAGAATCCTTGCATAGTTTGGACTTGTGTTGTCGGAACTTGAAATCTCTTATACTATTTGCATGTTTGGGTGGTCTGAATTGAGTTTTTGATGAAAGAATCAGGCATGATGCATTATGGCTCAGAAATAGGACTTGCAAGTCTTGGTGTGGCGATACCAACTCAGATAATGCCATGTTAATTCAGAACAGAATAGAATGCATGTTTGAAATCAGATTTTCAGATTTTGAAACTAGAATAGTGCATGTTTCAGAACAGACTAAAATTTGGCATAAAGAGAACTTAGGTCCCCGAAGAAGGCACGAGTTCAAACAACTCATTGCCCAAAATCGTGATTTGCCAATCCAGGTATATTATTATACGCTGGCCTAGTGCCCTATGGCATACCAAACTCAGAAACTCCAACCCTTGCGGCACACTTGGGTTGGGGGCTTCCTCACTGAGTCAATGGCAGATTCCATATAGCCCGTGGAATATCAGACTTGTAGGGGAGTGCCACCTAACTCAGAAGTAATACAAAGATCAGAAATTGCATTGACAGAAAAGTTTTATGATTATCAAAAATGCCCATGTGTTTTGAAATGATATCTTTCATGATGATTATGACAATCTCTCAACTATTTTATTTATATACAAGCTTCATTTTGGATTTCTTTGCGTACCAATACATTTGTATTGACCCCCCCTTCCTCCCGGGGTCTAAAGCTCAGTTCAGAGGTCCTGCTAGGCCGTAGAGTTTTCAGACAGCAGTGATGTGTGCAGTTGGTGAGCCTTCTTTATTCCATAAGGCCTCTATGTCTTTCAGATTATGTTATTTATTTTGGTTTAAGTCCACTGGGGGCCTTGTGCCAGTACAGTTGTCATTTTCAAATATAGTAGAGATTTCGCAGACTGGTTCAGATGTTGTGTAGTTGATATTGGATTTCATTTTTCATAGTTTAATTGAACTCAGAGTATGACCATGTTTTCATAATGATTTACAATTCCGCATCTTTTATTATAATTTATGAATATTAGGCATGATTACCAAATAGAGAAGGGCGTCCGGGCCTTCATGGTTCGGGATGCTCGTCACGGCCAGGACCCCAGTTCGGGTCATGACATAGATGATGATGAAGATGAAGAAGAGTTGATCAGTTGACAAACGGTTCTCATGGGTTTCGGTTGTGGTCTGGTTATTGAACTGTCCATAATATACATAATGTTGTCAAATCACTATCCAGTATGGTTTTTGAGGATGGTTGTCAAATTTGAACACAGAATTGTTACGGGAATGAAAAGATATTAGTGTGTAACTTGTAGGTATTCAACTTAATCTCTATCCTTCATAAGATTTGAGCATTTAATCAAAAATTTTAAGCAATCACCAGAGTAGCTCACGACTTGTATTACTAAATAGTCGCACCCAAGTTTGTCGAAAATCAAACTTGTAATTGTTGCTTCAATGTTCTTCTTAAGCACTTTGATGAAAGGTATGGGTCCACCAAATACAATAGGATCTGCTATCAGGATTTTCAAACTTCACTAATCTTCAAGACAAGTGTGATAGCTCTGACACACTTACAACTGACCAACTCTAGCAACAGATCCTAGGCAACTCTACCCACAACTCAGCACCACAAGCGATGAGAACAAACACTTGATCAACTTACAAATGACTCAAACAACTAACTCTAGCTGCTTCGACTCGAGCTAAGATTCAATGGATGGTTGTTTCTATGGAGAAGACCAAGATCAATATATGTTCAAAAACTAGGTTTTGTTATATATAGATGATCCTTTTATATAAGACAACAAAACCTAGACTACTTCTTATTGGTCGAGGTTCATCTCCTCTACTGCTGCGCTACCAACTTTCTGCAGGAAAGTACAACTTCCAGTTGTGGTCAAGCAAGTCATCGTCAGAGAACACCCTCGTATGGGACAGGGTCCCATAGATACTCAATAAACCATTAATCTCTTCTTGAATAAAATTCCATATGATTGAAAAATTACATAAAAGTACTAAAAACCACAATTTATTATCAAAAATATATTTTTTATTTTTTTAAAATAAAAAACTATTTTAAAACTATGCATGAGTGAGCTTGCTTGCATTGTTGGTCCTAAATTCGAATAAAGAAAGAAGGTCATCGACAGTCAACTGTTCTCTATCCCATAAAAGTAAATATAAGGCTACACATAACTTACCCTCTCTAGACCTTATCTTTCTTTTTAGGGATCAATCAAAATGACAAAGGACTTTTTTAGGGACCAATTGAAACAACAAAAGCGTTGAATCTCAATGGATCGTGATAGCAATGTCACTCTACCACTTACAATACTCTCTAGACACTGCTTATGGAAATACAGTCAGTCTTCCTTGATTTAGGCAACAATGAGTTGACTGACACATTTCCAAGTTGCACGGCCCTATAAGTGATTCAAGGACAGACAACTTGTTTTCTCAAATGCGAGTAATAGATCTCTCATCCAATGGATTTAGTGGAAATTTACCAGTGAGCCTTTTTGAGAATTTTCAAGCCATGAAAATCATTCGTGAGAATAGTGGAACCCGAGAGTATATAGAAGGTGATTATTCTGGCCATTATGCGAATACTTTGATAGTTACAACAAAGGGACTGGATTTGGAACTTCTCGAGTTTTGACTACATCTATGATTATCGATCTCTCAAGGAATAGATTTGAAGGTATTATACCAGCATCATTCCACCAATTATCTGTACTTGAATCGTTGGATCTCTCATCCAACAAAATAGGCGGTGAAATTCCACAGCAGCTTGTATCCCTCACATCACTTGAAGTTCTAAATCTCTCTCACAATCATCTCGTTGGATGCATCCCCAAAGGAAAACAATTCGATACATTTGAGAAGAGTTCATACCAAGGGAATGACGGATTACATGGATTTCCACCAAGTAAAGATTGTAGTGTTGACAATGGCGTACCAAAAGCGATAACTCCAGTTGAGCTGGACGAAGAAGAAGAAGAAGAAGATTCACCAATGATCAGTTGGCAAGCGGTTCTCATGGGTTATCGTTGTGGATTTATCAGTGTACTGTCCATAATATACATAATGTTGTCAACACAAACTCCAGCATGGTTTTCAAGGATGGTTGATGAATTGGAATACAAAATTATTACGAGAATGCAAAAGCACAAGAAGAGATATTAGTGTGTCACCTCCAGGTATTCTACTATGCAAATTGTTTTTATTTGACTTAGCATTAGCATTTTCATTTGATCATCACTTGTCACACTACCAATTAACATATGCTCGAGAGAAGGCGGCATTTTCTTAAATCTTTTTGTCGACTTATTGCTAAGCGTAAACCATTCCACTATGTGTCTAACTTTAATTCTTTATTTATTTTTTTTCGGAAACTGCAGTTTCCAAGTCTACTGAGTAGATGGAATGCAAATACAAGCTTTTATTTGTTATTTTATGGTGTAGTCGGGTACAAGAATCTGTATTTAGGCACAACAACTTCAACACTAGAACACTATGAAGTACAAAAACACCCTCAACACAAGATCAAAGTGATCTTCCTCCCAGGATAAAATGACTTTCAATCCAACTATAGTGGTACCTCAAATAATTGAATTCGTCGAACTCACTCAACGATTTGACTGATCACAAAGAATGTTTTGAAGACAAGAAAATTTTTTATTTCAGAAAATTTTTCATTCATAAACCTGTGGATAAATGCAGGTTTATATAGCCATCAAGTGCCCCTTCCCAAAGGTGGCAATGGTTCATCTGAAAAGGTGTATCCTTTGGAAGAGTCATATCTGTTCATTCGAAACATTGTGTCTTTTTCTGAACAGACATAACTATCTGAATAGTCACTCATTTTCCAAAACAATATGTCTTTTCCTCAAAGGTTGTGTCCCTCCATTTTTCATTCACACCTTTTTCATACATATTGAACCCAACATTATTTTCATAGTTTCCGATGTTTCAACTTAGATTTTTACTACTACCTATTATTGTATTATCTTGTTTTTGTTTTTCTGATTGTTGCTACTGCCTTATTTTACATTTTTTCGTTGAGCTTAATCTATTGGAAACAGCCTCTCTACGTTCAAGGTAGGGTAAGGTCTGCGTACACACAATCCTCCCCAAACCCAACCATAGGATTACACTGGATTTCTTCTTGTTAGTATCTGATATTTCATGAAGTGTTTGTTAGCCTATGAATAACGTCACGAGTTTTCTTCCTTTGTGACCCAACCAAATTTTGTTTTCATTTGTTAATATGTAGAAATAAATTCAGCATATTCGACTGATAAACAGAAATTTGAATCCTCAGATCATTCAATCAATTTCCTAACAAAACATGCAGAACATGACATATTAAATTAAAATTATTAATAACATGTCAACTGAAAGTAGAAATTTTCTTCTTCTTTTCTATTTGGCTGTTAAGAGAACCAAAACAAAGACCTTTTTTATCAGACAAAATGCAAGTGGAGGGACCTTTGTGTTGTTGCTTGTAGTCAAGGTCTGTACCCTAAGTGGAGGGACTAATCAAACTATCTTTGATTTTTGGGCAACGACTCATGCATTGACTTGAGATTTTTTTTTTCCCATTACAGCAAACTTTCTATTACAATCACGGAGTAAATATCTACAAAGTTAAGATCTGAAAGTGACTACCATCTAGGAATTGATTACTCCGAAGTAACTCAAGGTGTTTCCTTTTTCCAATTCATGACTTGAATGTCTTCGTCAGAGTCTTTCTCTCCCCTCTAAAAATCAAAATTGATTAGTCCAAATGGTCACGCAACTAAGGACTTTTATTCAGAAAGTCACTTAACTTTATTTTTTTACTTC
Source organism: Capsicum annuum (assembly GCF_002878395.1). Classification (NCBI taxonomy): domain Eukaryota; kingdom Viridiplantae; phylum Streptophyta; class Magnoliopsida; order Solanales; family Solanaceae; genus Capsicum; species Capsicum annuum. The sequence goes on along the minus strand of NC_061118.1, from coordinate 36,994,913 downwards.
AAAGTCACTCAAGCAATTAAATTATCTTTTTCATTAAAATTTGTTTTTATGAATTTTTCATTTAAACAAAAGTTGTAAATCTAAAAAAAAAAAAAAATTGCACAAAGCATAAGACTTTTCAAGAATTCAAGATCTACACCAATTGTCACTCTGATAGACTTTCTTTCTCCTTTAAGAAACGAACAGTCTAGTAGGGTCCAAAGAAAGTCCCCACTCCAAGTTCTAAACACGTTCTTGGAAAATTGATTCCATCAAACTCGAGGTGTTTTTTTTTTCCAATTCTTTACTTGAAATGTCTTCGTCAAAGTATTTACACCAATTATCACTCTTATAAACTTTTCTTCCTTCTTAATGCATCTTGCGTTAGTAGGGTCCGGAGAAAGTCCCCACCCCATAAAGTGTGATGTAGTCAGTTTAATATAATGCAAGCATTAACAACTACTTTCATGGCTCGATCGTTTCCAACGCTTCACTTTTCTTTTTCTTATAAGAATTTATATTGATCAATTAACTGTTTCCTTGTGTTAGAGATCATATTCAAAGTGAATTTTTCTGCATTATTTAGGATATTTATATCTCGTAGTACTATTTGATAAATTAGCTTAATAGTGCATAACAATTTGGTCCGGACTACTTGCAGAAACTTGGGATTGTGATGTCTTCAACTGTGAAAGTATCAAACAAAATTGTATTATTACAAGTGATAGGATCTTTCTATTGTAGCTTTCGTTTGGACCTTTCTACTATATATACCTAATCAAAATTACTGAATAGACACACAAAGCATACATTTCTTGATTTCTTCTCTACCAACTTAATTAGTTTTGATCATTTTAGTACAGCAATGGATTGTGTAAAACTTGTACTATTTTGTATGCTATATCCCTTTCTCTGTCAACTTGTTTTCTCGTCATCCTTGCCTCATTTGTGCCCCAAAGATCAAGCTCATGCTCTTCTGCAATTCAGGCAAATTTTTACCATTAATACTTCTTATTACTGTGGCCCTCCTAATCCGAGAACTCTTTCATGGAACAAGAGCACAGATTGTTGCTCGTGGGATAGAGTTCAGTGTGACGAGACAACGGGACAAGTAATTGAGCTTGACCTTGCTTGCAGCGGACTTCAAGGCAAATTTCATTCCAACAGTAGCCTGTTTCAGCTCTCCAGTCTCAAAAAGCTAGATTTGTCTCATAATGATTTTTCCGGATCGCTCATTTCACCTAAATTTGGTGAGTTATCTAGCTTGACGCATCTTTATTTGTCGCGTTCAAGTTTTACAGGTATAATCCCAGCAGAAATCTCTCACCTTTCTAAATTACAAGTTCTTCATATATGGACTGATGATCCGTATGGGCTTAGACTCGGGCCTTACAATTTTGAACTGTTACTTAAGAACTTGACCCAATTAAGAGAGCTTGACCTTTACTCTGTGAACATCTCTTCCCCCATTCCTCTAAATTTCTCTTCTTATTTAACAAAGCTACAGCTTTCAGGCTCGCAGTTACGTGGGATATTGCCGGAAAGAGTTTTCCACCTTTTCAACTTGGAATACCTTTATTTATCATCCAATTCCCTAACTGGTCCAATTCCATCCAACGTAAGTGGACTCCAAAACCTACAAAGACTCTACTTGTCATCAAACTACTTGAATGGGACTATACCTTCCTCGATATTCTCCCTCCCATCACTATCTTTGTTAGACTTAAGCAATAACTCTTTCAGCGGAAAAATTCAGGAGTTCAAGTCCAAAACATTGGTTTTAGTTTCTGTAAAACAAAATCAGTTGCAAGGTCCTATTCCAAAGTCATTCCAAGACCAACACGGCCTAATTTATCTTATCCTTTCCCAAAATAATTTCAGCGGACAGATTCCTTCAACCGTCTGCAATCTAAAAGCACTGGGAGTGCTAGACTTGGGAAGCAATCATTTGAATGGAACAATCCCACAATGTTTGGGTGAGATGAGTGGACTTATGATTTTGGGTTTAAACAACAATAGTCTCAGTGGAACAATTAATACAACTTTTAATACTAAAAACCAACTCCGCATCATTTAACTTGTACGGGAATAAGCTGAAGGGGAAAGTTCCACCATCGTTAATCAATTGCATATATTTGGAATTCCTTGATTTAGGCAACAATGATTTGAATGACACATTTCCAAGTTGGTTGGGAGGCCTTCCTGATTTGCAGATTTTAAGTTTGAGATCAAATAAGTTGCATGGCCGTATAAGTGATTCAAGGACAGACAACTTGTTTGCTAAAATTCGAGTAATAGATCTCTCATCCAATGGATTTAGTGGAAACTTACCAGTGAGCCTTTTTGAGAATTTTCAAGCTATGAAAATCATTGGTGAGAACAGTGGAACTCGAGAGTATATAGCAGAGGATAATTCTGGTTATTACATGAATTCTTTGATAGTTACAACAAAGGGATGGGATCGGGAATTTTTTCATTCTTCTGAAAACAAACATAATTATCAATCTCTCAAAAAATAGATTTGAAGGTTATCTCCCAAGCATTATTGGAGATCTCGTTGGACTCCGTGTGCTGAACCTATCTCATAATGGCTTGGAAGGTATCATACCAGCATCATTGCACCAATTATCCGTACTTGAATCGTTGGATCTCTCATCCAACAAAATAGGCGGTGAAATTCCACAACAACTTGCATCCCTCACATTTCTTGTGGTCTTGTTGGATGCATTCCCAAAGGAAAACAATTTGATATGTTTGATAACAGTTCATACCAAGGGAATGATGGGTTACGTGGATTGCCACTATCAAAAGATTGTGGTGGCGATGATGGGGTACCGCAAGCGACAACTCCAGTTGAGCTAGATGATGATGAAGAAGAAGAAAGAGATTTGATCAGTAGGCAAGTGGTTCTCATGGGCTTCGGTTGTGGTCTGGTTATTGGACTGTCCATAATATACATAATGTTGTCAACTCACTATCTAGTCTGGTTTTCGAGGATGGTTGTAAAATTTGAAAAGAGAATTGTTACGACAATGGAAAGGCACAAGAAAAGATATTAGTGTGCAACTTGCAGGTATTCAACTTAATCTCTATCCTTCATAAGATTACGTTTCATCCTTAAAGCTCTTAACCTTAATCCTTCATTTTTGGAAATTGCAGGATTCAAGTCTAATATGCCACCGGTGATGCAAATATAAGCCCTTCATCTTTCATAGATTGTGATTTTTTCCAAAGTGTTTGTTACTCAATGAATAAAGACATCATTTGAGACTCAGCTGGAATTGTTTTCATTTATTTAAAGTTGTTCTTGCCAGACAGTAGCCCAACTTCTATTATTCCTTGCTATATAATCTGTAGTGGTAATAATTTCAGCCTTATCATTAATTGAGTAATTATATGGCGTTGTGTTCAGAATAGATTTTCATCGCTACCCAAGTTTGCATTAACAAAGCGACATCCTACTTCTAAAAAAGAGTAGCATCCTGCCTATTAGCATAGATTTCCGCCATGAATAACTCAGTCTGAACTTTTTCCTTACTACACTGGTCTCGTCATCAACTTGTAGACTAAAACGAAAGATAGCAATAAAAAAAATTGACCTTCAAAGCAAATTTTCCGCTCCAAAAAGTCCCTTTTCCAATAACTTTCTCTTTTCATAATATTTCAGAAGAAAACCATAACACATGCAACCATCAGTCAATCAAGTTATCTTCTGTTAAATGAACGTTCTCAACAACTGAGCTCGTAACATTTCTGAAGCAGTACTTTTAACAGAACTAGTTCTTCCTCAACTTTTTCCTTTTCTTTTTGCTAAGAAAATTCATTTTATTGAACATAGAAACAAAAACGTTACAAGTAAGAACTAAACGAACAGTTGCAATTGCCTCTAAGTCAAGTTTAAATGACGGAAAAGAGTGGAGGGGTTACAATAATTTCTGATTGTGTGTGTGTTTTCTGGAGGGTTGTTAAGGGAACCAAAACAAAGATCTTTTTGTCTAATTGACTTGACAATGTGAACTACTCATAGTTTCCTGCATTCATTTGTATAACACATCAACTGATTAATTCTAAATTGCCATTTTTGATATATATATATATATATATACCTCATCAAAATTATTTTGATTAGACACACAAAGCAAACATTTCTTGATTTCTTCTCCACCAACTTAATTAGTTTTGATCATGCAATGGATAGTGTAAAAGTTTTACTATTTTTTATGCTATATCCCTTTCTCTGTCAACCTGCTTTCTCCTCATCCTTACCTCATTTGTGTCCCAAAGATCAAGCTCTTGCTCTTCGTATATGGACTGATGACCCGTATGGGCTTAGACTCGGGCCTTACAATTTTGAACTACTCCTAAAGAACTTGACCCAATTAAGAGAGCTTGACCTTTACTCTGTGAACATCTCTTCCAACATTCCTCTGAATTTCTCTTCTTATTTAACAACTCTACTGCTTCAACGGACGCAGTTACGTGGGGTATTGCCCGAAAGAGTTTTCCACCTTTCCAACTTAGAAAACCTTGATTTATCATACAATTCCCTAATCTACAAAGACTCTATTTGTCATCAAACTACTTGAATGGGACTATACCTTCCTGGATAATCTCTCTCCCATCACTATTTGTATTATACTTGAGAAATAACTCTTTCAGTGGCAAAATTCAGGAGTTCGAGTCAAAAATATTGTATGCAGTAGATGTAAAACAAAACCACCTGCAAGGTCCTATTCCAAAGTCACTCATAAACCATCAGGGACTATATTATCTTATCCTTTCTCAAAATAATCTCAGTGGACAGATTGCTTCAACCGTCTGCAATCTGAAAACACTGAGAGTGCTAGACTTGGGAAGCAATCATTTGAATGGAACAATCCCACATTGTTTGGTTGAGATGAGTGGTCTTGAGGTTTTGGGTTTAAACAACAATAGTCTCAGTGGAACAATTAATACAACTTTTAATACTGAAAACAAACTCATCATCATTAACTTGTACGGGAATAAGCTGAAGGGTAAAGTTCTGCCGTCGTTGATCAAACTCATCATCATTAACTTGATTTAGGCCGTCGCATCAGTATGTGGCCCGGAGGAAGTGTCACTGTATACACACACACACACATATATTCATGTACAGATACATTTAGACATATTGAGGACACTAGTTTTGAATGGTTAGGCTGTCTGTGGTCTAAGTTAATCAAACATGTATATTTGTCCAACAACACAATTTAGAATAATCTTCGGAGATGCTTCACTCGACATTATCAAACAATAGGTTCATATGTCCGCCATAACCTAGCTAGTGTTGTAGGGTCGTACTCCATTGGGGCCGTCTCATCAGTTGGTGGCCCGGAGAAAGTGTCACTACACACATAAACACACAAACATTCATGTACACTAGTGTTGAAAGGTCAGCTGATGAAAACAAACGTTAGGCTGTCTCTAGTCAAGTTCATCAAACAACACAAATTTAGACTCTTTTGGAGCATTATGCTTCACTAAACATTAAGATTGCAAGTGGCGTATCAAACAATGGATTCATTTGTCCGCCATAACCTAGCCTAGCGTTGTAGGGTCGCGCTCTATGTATGTATATATGCCAAAAAAACAAGTATAGATAGAGTTATAGAGACAGTATCCATTATGTCTAAATTCTAAATCGGCCACTGACTGACTGCACATTGATACTTATATCCCTTCTACTGGCCATTGATTCTTGTTCTTACTAATCTTTCAGGATGGCCGAATAGACTACAACGAGTTTGTAGCCCATGATGCACAAAGGAAATGCAGATTTGGGTAAGAAACGTCTGCCAAATAATTTTAACATCAGATATAGGGAAGCGATGGCTGCTTGTTGACAGGGTCGCGGTATAGGCTGTAAGATAGTTAAATTCAGAAAGCGTTACTAGTACTTAAGGTCATCGTCCTAAAATCCTGAACTCATAAAGATCAAATCCTGAATCCGCCTCTATATGTTGATACAATTATAGTCCTTTCCCTTTTGATGTATAGAAGTACACTGGGTTTAAACATATCATTTGATGCTGGCACATAGCAAATGCCAGCTCTATTTGTTTTGCCAGTTCAATGTTTAGTCCTAAAGATACAAACTATATTCATAAAGATAGGAATGTACTCTTTTGTATTATATTTCAAGTAAAGATATGTCACCGTCTCTCCTTTGTCCTTTTTTTATTTTACTACTATTGAAGAGGCTGGCTATGGACGATTTTAGGCGGGGTAGAGGTAGCCTGAAGAAATACTGGAGGGAGGTGATTAGGCATGATATGGAGCAGTTACAACTTACGTAGGACATGACCCTTGACAGTGACGGAGCCAGAATTTTCATTGAGGGAATTCAGAAGTAAATAGATGAACTAGTCGAAGGGGGTTCAACATCTACTACATATGCATAAAAAATATTTTTAACCATGTAAAAAATAATATAAAAACAGTATAATTTTTCATTGAAGGGGGCGGAGCAAAGATGGTTCCGCCACTGACCCTTGATAGGAAGGTGTGGAGGACGCAGATTAGTATAGAGGATTAGTGGGCAAGAGTTCGGCCGTAATAGTAGGAAAGAGTGCTTTATTTGTATTTACTTCTGGAGTTTCTTGTTTGTGGTGTTTCGGTGATGTCTGTGATTTCGAATAGATAGTTTATAATATTACCCTGTCGGTGTCTTGTTTACTCTATTATCTTGCAGTGTGTTATCCAATTTTGTGGTGTGCTTTTATGTTTTTTTGTTTGTTATACTGTTATCTGTCCTGAGCCGGGGGTCTATCGGAAACAACCTCTTTTCTTCATCTGAGGTAGTGATACGGACTACGTACACTTTACCCTCTTCAGACCCCACTTTGTAGGAATACACTGAGTATGTTATTGTTGTTATACTGCTAACAAAGAGGAGCCTCAGAGCAACGATAAAACCTCTATCTGACCTATATGTAACATGTTCGAGCTGTGAATCATCCATTGACACTTGTGTTGGTACAGAAAAAAAAATACTATTTTGATACGTAACAGTAGGTAGCATACATTACACCTTTTTGGGATGCGACCCTTCCCTGAATCCTTTGGATCGCGTGAACACGAGATACTTTATGCATCGAGTTGTCTTTCTTAAACTAAGTTAATTTAACCACTTGTTGGACTCACCTAATTAATTATTAACAAATCAAGAACATTATGCTAATCATTATTATACTTAAAACCATATAAAGACCAACCATAAATTGAGATGACCAAATTATTGAAATGACTAATCTTTCAATTCAATATAACAAGTTAATATCATGTTTAAGTTGGAGAATATTAGAGAATATAAATAATTGCAAACTAGCCAACTTTTAATTATGCAAATCTTAGTGGGGTGCACAAATCCTTCTTTAATTGCACTTTAAAAACTACTAATTTATCTTTATAATTGGCCCAAAATATGTCTAATCAAAGTGATTAACTTAAATAAATTGTGGTGAATGATGATAAAGTTGAATACATCCTAGTTAATTAAGGAGAAAAGTGAACTATCATTGAAACAAGAAAAAGTTTATTTTCTAGTGCTAGCAATTTATAGTAATTGCAATTAACAAACCTTCATTAAAAATTGAGATAAGCATCTAGTAACCCCCGAAGGTCCGAACTATGGCCAAAGTTATTACGACACACTTCAATTTCATAGGAATTTTACTACCCCTGAACTCAATTTTAGCGTATTTTTGTCACCCTTTTGTGCTGATGTGGCTTCTTTATTACATAAAAATGGAGCCCACATCAAAGGTGGCATATCAACTAAAGAGATGCCACGTCAGCAAAAAAAATTGACAAAAATACGCTAAAATTAGATCAATGAGGTAATAGGACCCTCGTGAAGTTAGAATGCGTCGTAACAAATTTGATCATAGTTCAGAGGGGTACTAGATGCTTTACTCTTAAAACTTTATCTGCACCTGAAATTTATATTGAATCAGTAAATATAAAATTAGTGTTTTTCATACGCACATTTATAATTTAATCGTGGTTAAAGAGTTTGTGTTCTTACTTTAAATGTTAACCGTTTAAGTTAAATTAACTAAGTTGATATAAATATCGATCAGTGGCGGACCCAGAATTTAAGAATAGTGGGTGCTTAAAAAATTTAAAAACTGAAAGAAGTAAAAAGTTAACTCGATGAGGCTCGAACTCGAGGCGTCCTTCCAATGAAAGACCTTAAGATCAACCTAAATGTCAATGCACCCACCCAACTTTTTGTTATAATAAGTGCTTTTTTAGATTTAATACCTATTTTACTATATTTTTTATGTAGTTATACCTATTTCGTATCGAGTTTAGTGGTGTCGAAGCACCCCAAAATCCTACATAGGTCCGCCCTTGATATCGACAAAACTTATTTGCTTTGCAATATTTTGATAGTCGATTTAATTAATTATCTAAGTAAATAAATGGCTTAATATCGATAGTCCTTTAAACTCGCTAGTAAATTACATTTAGACACTTAAATTATAGCTTGTTTTAATTGAACATCTGATTACATAACAAAAACATTTTATTTGAAATTATAAATGTGTGGAAAAATAATATAGGGGTAAAATAATTGACTCTAAAAATGTGAGGACAATAAACATATGATGAAAAATATGGAAGAGAGAGTAAATAAAGAAAGAAAACTAGAAAAGACATATAAAATCAATAATTGAAATGGAGAGAGAATAATGAATCCAATGCTTCAAAGATTGTGTTATAATAAATAATTATGGTAGGATTGATGGAATTTATTTAGAGGTTTCGAGTTTGAGTTTTATGAATAAATATAATTTGGTAACAAGCATCTTTTTAATAGGTTTTATATGGTGTGAATTTGAATTAGTCAAATTTCAAAGCTTGTACAGATCCTCGAGCGGAAAAATCATAGGCACAAATAGCATCGAGAAACATCCAAGAGTGTGACCTAGTGTCCAATGAAGTGAATTGAAAATATTTTCTCACTACCTAATATGTCCTAACTTTGATGGATAAAATTACCTCTAGTAGAAGATAGCAAGCATCTCGTGAAACTAATCGAGGCGAGCATAAATTGGTCTGAACACCACAACTATCAAAAACAAAAAAATACCACCAAGAGTTGTAGTGGAAGACAACGGTTCTCGTGATATTAGTCGAAATGAGAATAAGTTGGTGTGAACATTATAATTATCAAAAACCAAAAAATACCACCAAAGAGTTGTAGTGGAAGACAACAAGTATCTCATGACATTAGTCGAGGCAAGCATAAGTTGGTCTACACATCATAATTATCAAATATAAGAAAATACCACCAAGAGTTGTAGTGGAAATCAACAGGTATCTCGTGACATTAGTTGAGGCGAGCATAAGTTAGTCTAAACATTTCAATTATCAAAAACAAAAAAATACCACCAAGAGTTTAGTGGAAAACAGCAAGTATCTCGTGACATTAGTTGAGGGAGAATAAGTTAGTCTAAACCTTTCAATTATCAAAAACAAAAAAATACCACCAAGAGTTGTAGTGGAAGACAACAGATATTTCGTGATATTAGTCGAAGCGAGCATAAGTTAGTCTAAACATCACAATTATCAAAAACAAAAAAATACCTCCAAGAGTTGTAGTGGAAGACAATAAGTATCTAATGACATTAGTCGCAGCGAGCATAAGTTGGTCTGAACACTTCAATTATCAAAAACAAAAAAATACCACCAAGAGTTGTAGTGGAAGACAACATGTATCTTGCAACATTAATCGAAGCGAGCATAAATTGGTTTGAACACCATAATTATCAAGAACAAAAAAATACCACCAAGAGTTGTAGCGGAAAACAACATGTATTTCGTGACATTAATTGAGGCAAGCATAAGTCGGTCTGAACACCACAATTATCAAAACAAAGAAATACCACCAAGAGTTGTGTAGTAGAAGACAACAAGCATATCGTCACATTAATCGAGACGAGCATAAATCGGTCTGAACATCATAATCATCAAAAACAAAAGAATACCACCGAGAGTTATAGTAGAATGAATAAATATCTTCACCTCTAATCGAAATCTCGAATCAAAATTCTAAAAATGAAAAAAAATTGATAAATCATTTCTTTTATTTTGAATAGATTTTACGTCATACAAATCTGAATTAATCGATACTTTGAAAACAAAAGAAAGAAATCATAAGTACAAACAAGCAACAACAAAACAAGAGCATGAGGGATGTCAAAGCTCTTCTAGTTTGTCATTTTGGAAAGTATTGTTATGCATGAAGACAAAATATCATGTGGGTTTTAACAATTAACACCATTTATAAAAAATAAAAATAGAAATTAAAAAAAAACATTGGCCTTTTCCAATGCTCCAAAAAATTTCTATTATGGAAAATTTTCGCCTTACTTTTTTTTTTAGGTATTTATCTTTTGTTCATTTTTGTCTTGATTCTTTGGTACAAATGGAGAAAATTAAAAAGGAAAAATAACATAAATATATATATCTTTAACTTATTATATTTACATAAATCTTCATTCTTATAAGTAATTATTTTCGTTCGATGTATCGGGAGCTAATTATATATCTCGATAGATCAAAAATTTAAAAAAATATATCGGGAACTAATGATGCATCTCTATAAAGAAAAAGATATATCTTTATTGGACATCTTATGTATCTCGACAGATCTAAAATTAAAAAAAAAATATCGATAGTTAATTATGTATCTTTATAAAGGAAAAAATGTATCTTCATTCGATGTGTCGGAAACTAATTATATATCTTGACAGATCCAAATCGAGATTTTCAATAATCATGCAAAAGATCAAAATCTTCTGTAATTAAACTTTAAATCATTGAAATTTATGTTGTTTGGCTAACCAAAAATGCTTAGGGATTATTTAGTTTGTGGACAAAATTATGCAAGAATTATAATAAAAGTATATATTTTTTATACTATAAATCTTTACCATTTTTCTTTATTTTTAAAGTTAAGAATAAAATAGTAACGAATCAAGGTCATTATAGCATTTTATATAAGCTTTGAGCATAGCCAAATGGAATTATTTCAAATAATAGTATATTATTCATATTTCCTCCTAAAATGGAATCTTTGTTTCCTCTTTTAATATAAAATAAAATATATATTCTCTATTTTTTTAATTTTTTTTTCGGCTTGATGTTCGGTACTTATATTTGAGTTTCGACTAATTTAAATCACGCATGCAGAACTCATTCTAGGATGACATTTTCAATATTATTTTTGTTATATTCCGTGCTCAAATTCGAGACTTCTAATTAAGAGTAGAAATTCCACCATTGCACGATAATCCTACATAAAAAAATTAAATTTTATTTTTAAAAAGAAAATTATTAATTTATTGATTTTTAAATACAATGTATTGCACACAAGATCCCATACTTTCTAAATTCTTCCCAAAACGGAGAAAATGATTTGAACCAAAACTTAACGGCTGAGATGGATTCAAACTTAACTGATCCACCGTTGGATCAAAGTCCCGGCACGTTCTGACAGCTCACACCGAAAAACGGCTGTTGATTGTGAGGCCCATTAGAAGAAACGTGGGACCCAATCACGTTCTATAATTGTGCCACGTGGACACTTCTAAAATCAAACTCATTTTTTCACTTTTTTTTCGAAGTATCTATGTTGAAACTCGATTATTTTGAATTCACGTTGAAAAGTTTGAGTTTGGTACTTATTTTGGAGTTAAGGAGAATCTTGGAAAAACTGGTAAAGTTGTTGTCATGTGATTAAAAAGTTACGTGTTCAAGCTTTGTAAATAGCCTCTAGCGAAAATACAAGATAAAGTTGCGTGCGATACACCTTTGTAGTGGGTCCTTTTTCAGACCCTACACGTAGTAGGAACTTTAGTGCACCGGGCTATCCTTTTACCTATTTTGGAGCTCAATTATTTTGGATTCATGTTGAAAAATTCGAGTCCGATATCTATTTCGAAGCTCAGTTATTATGGATTCATGTAAAAAAATTTGAGTCCGACACCTATTTTGAAGCTAGATTATGTTGGATTCATGTTGAAAAATTTAAGTCCGATATCTATTTTGAAGCTCGATTATTATGGATTCATGTAAAAAAGTTTGAGTCCGATACTTATTTTGAAGCTCAGTTATTATGGATTCATGTTGAAAAATTTGAGTTCGTTATCTATTTCGGAGCTCAGTTATTATGGATTGATGTAAAAAAATTCGAGTCTGATACCAATTTTGAAGATCGATTATTTTAGATTCATGTTGAAATGTTTGAGTCCGGTACCTAACTCAATTATTTTGGATTCATATTAAAAAGCTTGAGTTCGGTATCTATTTTGATGCTCAATTATAATGGATTTATGTCTAAAAATTCGAGGCCGATTTCTATTTTGAAGCTCAATTATTTTAGATTTACGTTAAAAAGTTTTATGAGACGATTTTAAAATTTGTTTCTTTTATTTTGTTACAGCAAACCTTTCAATAACAATCATTCGATTTCTATAACAAATATTTCATCATTACAATCATATTCTATGCAAAATCGATGATCTTTACGTTATGTTATATTATATGTTTCTATATAGTAAGTATTGTACAAAAAAAGTTGGCATATTTGAACAACATCAACTATTTTTTATTTTATAAGAAGGCAACATAGGCTCTTTTTGTTGTATAAGTTTGTAAATTTTTTATTTTCATTTTTTCAAAATTTGAAAGATATATTCAATACTTGCTTTAAGATTCGATTAATTTAAATTTGTATCAGAAAGTTTTACTTTAGAGGATAAAAGTTTTCTATTAAAAGTGACTTTATTCTTAGGACTCAAAATCGAGATCACAGGTTAAAAATAGAGCCATATCATCGCACTACAATATTCATTAATGGTAAAAGAAAAAAAGGTAAGAAAATACTACATATTTTAAGAAAAATTACATAATACCACAGTTTATTTTTACTAAACCACATAAAATTTTTGCCATTTTTATTAAACCTAAAATAAAAAAAATAAAAAAAAGTCGGATACATCTACAAAATCATAAAATTTTAAATACTTACATAATTTTAATTATGTATCTCACTTTGATCTAATTAATGTATTATGTATCTCGATCAAATAATCTCAGAAATAGATGTATCTTAGTAATCAAAATTATGTATCTGAATGCTAATTATGTATTCGAAAATTATAAAAATAAGGAATAGTTTGTAATTTAGCGAATAATAGGGATAAAGAGTAATTAGAGATTAACTTATTGAAATTTATGTAAGTTTTACAACATTTTAAGAGGAAATATATTGGAAAAAAGGATTATTGTAATCATCAAATTACTCATTTGTTTACAAGTCATATTATTTCATGATAATATTATGTCAAAACTATGTAAATTTGCTAAAAGGAATTGTGGTACAAAATTTTGTCATCTATTAATTGACTTTTATTAAATTCTAATAAAAGAAACTATCAACTCAATAAAATATTGGTGTCAAACATTTTTACTCTATTTATTCCAAAAGGAAAATGTACAATTACTAACTTCTTAGTAGATAAGATTTTGATGAGACTTGGCATTATTACTTCATATAGAAAGTTTCATAGTATGTGTAAATCTTCAATATAAATAAAAAAATTAGATTAGTTTATCGATATTTATTGGTCTGATTAATCTGAATTTATGTTAGCGAAAAAGATTTGAAATATACTTAAACTTGACGAAATTTGTTGTAACACGCCTCAACTTTGTGGAGGTCCTATGATCCCTCGACTATTTATTATCGTATTTCATTGGCATATATTTTCCCAGCTGGACCATTGTGTGAATACACGTATACTAAGTGTGTGAGGGTCTGAAGTGGCTCAATTGAAGGCATAACTTTTTCTTATATTAACCATGATTTTTTTTATTTTTAAGACTTGAAACTGAGACATCTGAAGGATTTACTTAATTCACTGTGATAGATCTCTTGTTGTAAGCATGTTATTGAATCATTAATAAAAAATAAAATAATTGATTAACAATCAAACAATCACACAAATCATACAATTAATTTATTAGATTAAGATATTATTATAGTGATAGGATTCCTTGTTTTCTTAGGATTCTTTTGTCATCAAATAGTATGACCACAGTAATTAGAAAATTTGCAAGACCATGTCCAAAAAAATGAAAGGATTGACTAATTAAATATTGACTAATCAAAAGTTTCAATTTTTAATTTATGAAAATAAAAAAATTATTGATATTGTGGATCCTATAATGTGCGAATTTAAATTTAGCTGAACTTATATTGTGTTAATTAATTTAATCAAATTCTAATGCGATTATCGGATAGAAAAACAAAAAATATTTAGATTTTTTTCTTCAAAAAGCTTTTCATAATCCTCTTGAAAAGGATATTAGATTACCACTAATGTGTTCTCCACATGCTGACTTTTGGAGCAAAATTAATTATAACTGAAAAAATTACCCATTAATGGAGACAATAATCAAATTCTCATATTAGTTGTTCAGCTTGTTCAGCTTATTATAAATGAATGTTTCCAATTATACTATTATAATGGATGGATAGCTCTCCATCAATATGTCTGATTTTCCTGTCTTCATTTACTTCTCTTATCTGCTTTATCAGCTATTTTTTTTTGTAATTTTAATTATGTGATCTCTAATTATTACTATCTAATAAGAGGCAAAAGTCTGGAGAAGTAGGCAGCTCTCCGTCAACATTTCTACTTCTCCTGCCTGCTTCATCAGCTGCTTCCTCCGTGATTTTGTTATATCATCTCAAATTAATTATTTATGTATTAGAAAATTAATAATATTTAAAATAGACATTTATGACATGTCTGCTTCAGCTATTTTACCCATGTATTTTTGTATAATAATTTTGTTGTATCATTTCTGATTAGAAATGTTTGTTTCACTATTTCAATCATGATTTTATTATGTCACTCCTAATTAATGATTATGACCATTTAAATTTTTTCAAAAGTATTTTTTATAATAATTTTGTTGTATCGCTTATTAGTTGTTATGAGTCATTAAAACATGTCAGTTTCGCTGCTTCAATCGTAATTTTACTATATCACCCATAATTAATTATTATGATCATCTAAGAATTTGAAAATTACATAAAAAGTATTATAAATTACAATAGTCAATAGTTAGCAACTTAAAATATCTAAAAAAAAAAAATTATATATTTTTAAAAAATATTATAAATCACAATAATTAAAATAAACTTTTTTAAAATATTTGTTGGGTCCGTGCCTTGCACAGGCTATTAGTAATTCTAATACAAGATACTAGTTAGGTTTTAGGTTTCCAAAGAAGAAAATTCACTATGCTAAAGTTTTGACTGTATATTTTGAATTATATTTAAAAAATTTATCTTCAAATACTATTTGATCATAAAATTTAATCAAATTTTGACAATCCACATTCAAGTAAAATGCATTCAAATGCAATTTCAAATTTCAACAATCATGATTTCAAAGAAAAAATCCACTAAGCTAAAGTTTGACTATAAATTTTGGATTATGTTTAAAATATTTATCTTTAAATACTATTTAGGTATAAAATTTAATCAAATTTTGACAATTCACGTCAAAGTAAAATGCATTCAAACACAATTTCAAATTTTAAAAATCATAACTATTAAAGTTTCAAGCTTTGAAAGCAGCTTCTGATAGAAATACAAGATAAGATTACGTACAATACATCTTTGTGGTGAGACTCTTCTCGAACACTGTATATAACAATAGTTTTAATAGATCATACTATTTTTTTTAAAAAAAATTCATGACTTCAACTCAATTTTTAAAATTATAAGTCTCAATTTCAAAATCTACGACCAAGCAGGGCTAATACAAAAGAAAAAAGTTAATGATTATTTTAGTCACTTACCAAATTGAAAAGGAAAAAAAAAAAATTCTAACTTGCCTTTAATTTTTTGAACTGCCATTACACCACTATCTTCTCTCTTTCTGTCCTTAGTGTCTACTATTTGTAACCAACTTTACATTCCAAAGTAAGCATTTTGAATTCTTGAATCATAATTGATTTGTACCATTTCAAACAAAAGCACTAATTTTGTACCTAAAAGTCCTAGACAAAAGGTACAATCTTGCTACTTTGGTTTTCAAGACTGTAACTTTACTCAAATTGTGTATTCATTTTTGTTGGATCTTTGCATTTTCTTGCCTTTTCTAGGTTTTTATGATGTGGGGTTTCCATTTTTTGCTTGTTGGAAGTGTGATTTGGTTACCCTTTATTCCTTGTTTGGTTGGTTCTTGAATTGTTTGTTGAATTTAGAGTGTCAAGTTTCTTGATTTTTGGAAATTGTCATATGGGGTATGTTTCTTTGTCATCATATTTATATGTTTGTCATTTTGGTTACTTTACATTCCAAAGTAAGCATTTTGAATTCTTGAATCATAATTGATTTGTACTATTTCAACAAAAAACACAAATTTTGTACCTTAAGTCCTAGACAAAGGGTATAATCTTGCCACTTTGGTTTTCAAGAATGTACCTTTACTCAAATTTTGTATTCATTTCTGTTGGATCTTTGCATTTTTTGCTTCTTGGAAGTGGGATTTGGTTACCCTTTATGCCTTGTTTGGTTGGTTCTTGAATTGTTAGTTGAATTTACAGTGTCAAGTTTCTTGATTGTTGAAAACTGTCCTTCATTTTCTTACTTTTAAAGGATTTTATGATGTGGGGTTTCCTTTTTTTTGCTTCTTGGAAGTGTGATTTGGTTACTCTTTATGCCTTCTTTGGTTGGTTCTTGAATTGTTAGTTGAATTTACAGTGTCAAGTTTCTTACTTTTGTAGGATTTTATGAGGTGGGGGTTCCATTTTTGGCTTCTTAGAGGTGGGATTTGGTTACCCTTTATTGCCTTGTTTGGTTGGTTCTTGAATTGTTTGTTGAGTTTACAGTGTCAAGTTTCTTACTTTTATGGGATTTTATGTGGGGTTTCCATTTTTTTTGCTTCTTGGAAGTGGAATTTGGTTAGTTTTTAGGCACTGTTTGGTTGGTTCTTGAATTGTTTGGTTGAATTTTACAGTGTCAAGGTTCTTGATTTTGGAAATTGTCATTCATTTTCTTACTTTTTAGGATTTTATGCTGTGGGGTGTGTTTCTTTTTCATCATATTCATGTGCTTTCTCATTTGTAACCAACTTTACATTCCAAAGTGAGCATTTTGAATTCTTGAGTCATAATTGATTTGTATCAAAAGCACAAATTTTGCCACCAATCAGCACTCAAAACCCCCCAAGGACAAAAGGTGCTATTCACTCTTTTGCTACTTTGGTTTTTCAAGAATGTACCTTTCACTGTATTTTTACTCTAAGTCTTGTTTTCATTTCTGTTGGATCTTTGTATTTGCTTACTTTTTATAGGATTTTCTTTCTTAGAAGTGGGATTTAGTTACCCTTTATGCTTTGTTTGGTTAGTTCTTGAATAATTAGTTGAATTTACAGTGTCAAGATTCTTGATTGTTGAAAATTGTCATATGGAGTGTGTTGAAAATTGGTTGGTTCTTGAATAGTTTGTTGAATTTACAGTTTTCTTACTTTTTATAAGATTTTATGAGGTGAGAATTCCAACTTCTGCTTTCTGGAAGTGGGATATGGTTACCTTTTAGGCACTGTTTGTTTGTTGAATTTACAGTGTCAAGTTTCTTGAATGTTTGAAAATTGTCATATGGGGTGTGTTTCTTTTTCATCATACTTATGTGTGTTTTGTCATTTTATTACTTTTTATAGGATTTTATGAGGTGGATACTCCATTTTTTTGTTTCTGTGAAGTGGGATTTGGTTACTCTTTATGCCTTGTTTGGTCGGTTCTTGAATTGTTAGTGGAATTTATAGTGTCAAGTTTCGTACTTTTTATAGGATTTTATGAGGTAGGTATTTGATTCTTGGAAGTTTGATTTGGTTAACCTTTATAACTTGTTTGGTTGGTTCTTGAATTGTTTGTTGAATTTACAGTGTCATGTTTCTTGATTGTTGGTAAATTGTCATATGGGTGTGCTTCTTTTATATCACATTTATGTGTTTTGTCATTTTCTTTGAAGATTTTTTGAGAAGAAAGTGACTTGTTTGTGAAATTCTTTGAAGAAAGTGACTTTTTTGGTGGTGGTGAAAAATTGGATTTTGCGGTTTGTCTAGTTTTACTTATAGTTTGCTAATTCCAATTAAAGTTTCAATTTTTTCTTTGTGTTACTCAGATATTTCGGATAAATGGAGTCTGAAAATGGGGTTCCAGTTGAAGAGGAAAAGATTGTTGTGACCGAAAAGAATTTGGATATGAGTAAGGAGGAGGAGAATGTGAGTGAAACAAAAGCCAATGCAAATGAGGAGAAGGTTAATGAAGAACTTAATGTATCTGTAGTCAAAACTGAGCTGCCTCGAAATGCTCCGAAGAGCAAAGGGTCAAGTCAAAAAAAGCTTGCTGCTAATGGAACTTCAAAGAATAATAAGATGGCGAAAGATCAGGCTAGTTTAAGAGGCATAGCTGCATTGGCTCGTTCGAATAAGGCGAGTCAATCACAAAGCCTGTCGTTCCCGGCACGAGGTGTTAGTTCTGATGTAATGAGGAAGAGCATTGATGTGTATCCGAAGAAATCGGATGGCAAGGAAGTGAAGACAAATGGGGTTAAGAATGAGACTTCACTTTCGAAGGGATCATCGGCTTCTAGTAGTAGGGGTGTATTTGGTGGAGTCTTGAAGAACGCAAACGCAAATGGAGGTGTTGCAACCAGCAGAAGAACAACCATTGCAGTTGTCCCGAGTCTCCGTCAGTCTATGGTATCAATCCTCGTAATATATTTGCATTTGCCTTGTTTAGTGGATGGTTTATCTCACTGTGTCTCTAACCTGTTTCCCTTTTCTTCTCAGTCGGGGAAGCCTCTTTCAGCCAATGGAACTGTAAAGAAAGCTACATCTGAAGTGTAAGTGAATTTGTTGTTTTGCAATTGCAATGAATTTTTTTTTGGTCTACGCTTGTTTCGCTTAAAGATGAAATTTTTAGTTTATATTATGTTTCATTTGCAAAGAATTTTTATTCAGTTAAGATATTTCGTTGTACTGCAGATCGAATGACGAAAACAAGAAACCTACTAAAGCTGCATTGCCTATTAAAGAGGAGGAGGATGCTCGTTCTACTACTTCCTCGTACTGCTTTTGTTTCTGCACTACTTTCATACTGTCGTTCGGTTGATTGTTCATCATCTTTCATGTCTTAGGCCAATTAACTCTACTCCTTTTGTTTCTGTTGTTACCAGGAGTACCACTCCTCGTGGGCAACGAAGGGCCAGTATTGCTGGATTTTCCTTCAGGTTGGAAGAACGTGCCGAAAAGCGGAAGGAGGTCTGTAGTCTTGCAGTTTCTTTTTTTTGTTTACCAATGAGGGAATGCAATTTATATGCAACGCTAAGTAGTGCAAGGTTTCTTTCTTTGTTAGTTCTTGGCGAAGATAGAAGAGAAGATACAGGCAAAGGAAGAGGAAAAGAACAACTTGCAAGCAAAATCGAAGGTTAGTTGGAAAAATATTAGGATTTCCCGGTTAGCTATTTAAGATCTATTCTCGCTTAAGCGTTTTTTTTTTTCTTTTTGGAATTTCGGATTTGATGCAGGAAAACCAAGAGGCGGAGATAAAGCAATTGCGGAAGAGCTTGACATTTAAAGCAACACCAATGCCAAACTTCTACAAGGAACCCCCTCCAAAAGCTGAACTCAGGAAGGTAAAGTATTGATCTTAGATCTCACCCCTGTTGACGCGCTCTGGTTCGTTACTTTTATATAACACATTAATGTGTTAGATTTGGCGTAAAACATTTGAGCTGAGGGTTTTTCGGAAAGAACCTCTACTATCCCACAAAGGTAAGGGAAAGGTCTGTATACATCCTCCCTCCCTAGAACCCTCTTATGGGACTACACTGGGTATGTTGTTGTTGTTGTGTTAGCATTGGTGTCCTCTCGCGGGAAAACCTTCATATTCTGCATGACTTGACATGACAAAATTGTAGTGTGAGAGCTTCAGAAATTAACAAGACGTAGTTTCTAGTAGAGCATTTTTTACCTTAGAAAATTCTTTCGAGATAGTAGATCATAATGATGGCATAGACATTGGCCATTAAGAGGATCCATCCCACTGCCCCTGATAGTATGACCTCTCGGAACGGCATAGGCATTGTGGCCGCCTTGGGGATCCACCCCACTACCCAGACAGGATGGGGCATTGGGAGCGCTAGATGCAAGAAACGCGCATGGATAGAGTTTTCAGTATAACTTTGCATTTGTTCTAGGATGTCTGTCTACACGTTCAAGTTCCCCATCACGTTTCCCAATTGTCACATCTTTCTGATCGATGCTTGATTGCAAACCTGGTGAGAGAACTGGTATTTGAAATATGGAAACGATGTGCCTCCAGGCTCCATCTAATGTAATTACGTATCATCAGTAGGCTTTCGATGATACAAATTCTTGACCACAATGAGCAGAGCTAACAAAAAGATTCTGATTTTCTCTACTGTGATTTTTAAGCATCTTTGTGCTTGTCTCTCGATATCAAAACCGAAATGGGGCACTCACTTATGGATCTTTTTTCCTCTGAAAATGTCATTATAGGTAGCATCGTACATTAACAGCCATCAATGAATAAGTAGTTATGCATTTTCTACGATACCTGAAAACTGTTGTACAAATATCTAAGAATGAAGCATATTTGTTTTCTTCAAATGACCCCTTGGGAGATAAGGATATCGTTCAACAGTCGATGTATTCATCTAACCATATGGTTGTTCCTCCTCCATTCTCCACATTTACTTATACGCGTCTCAGAGTAACATTTTGATTACCACATATGCTAACAGAGTTAGCATGTTACGACTCATCATGATATTCTTGTCCTGTACAGATACCGACAACCCGTGCTGTATCTCCTAAGCTTGGAAGAAACAAAAACTCCACATCTACAACCAACAGCTCTGAAAGTGGAGGTTCGTCTTTCAGTCCAAGAGTTGTCAAAGAACAGGTAAAGTCACCCCGAGCTTTGCTGTCAGCTAGCGATAAAGTTACCGGTGTTTCAAAAGGAGGGAAGCCTGTTGACACCAAGAGGCCAATGAAAAGTTCCTCAACTACTAAAGTTAAAGGGAAAGCTGTCGTAACAAAACCAAAAACCGCTGCAGTGAAGGGGTCGGATGAGAACATTTGTGAAGAGAAAACACAAGAAATGCAGGTCAAAACTGACTATGCCCAAGAAAAGTCCGAGATGAATCCACCAGCAGTCGACAATGCACAGCAATCGCCAAACATTGTTGTTATGCCATCAGCTCAAGTCACTGTTGAAGGTTAATGAAGTTCTAAAACGCGCTGCATTCATATCTATATTATAGGTTTCTCTTTTTGAGGTCTCTGAAAAATTATGCTTCATTTAGTTGTGAATACATTGTTGTATGTTTGTGTTTACAAGTTATATGTATATGTTTGTTCAAATTCATTCGATATATGTTCTTTCTATCTAAGTACTTTTCAATACAAGATGTATCATTATGCTTGAATGACTATGCCACTCTGTGATGATCATAGAATATTTTGGAGTAACTGGTAAAGTTGCTGCCATGTGATCGAGAGTTCACGGATTCAAGCCTTGGAAACAGCCTCTCGCAGAAATGCAAGCTAAGGCCGCGTACAATACACCCTTGTGGTGGGGCTCTTACTCGGACCCTGCGTATAGCGGGAGCTTTAGTGCATCGGGCTGCTTCATCCATTTTGAGCAAATAGGCTATATGCCATGTGCCTTTGATAGATTGGTTGTTAGAACTCATGACAGATCACCAAGAGTTTAATACAAAAATCGATTATATGAATTCTTATTGATCATGTTTCGTCATTCAAATATAGTTTGTTTACAAACAAAATAGGTTTTTAGACTACAAATTACAAAAGTATCTTTTTTACGTATAAAATTTCGTGTCTAATCAAAAATCATATAAAGGCTAGCAATAAGGCAAGTTTCATGAGCATCTTTTTTTTACATGTTTGTACCTTGCTCTTTTGGAAATATAGGCTAGTTCTTAAATGGCTAAAAATGGCAACTATACAAAAGTTTATTACTGGCCCAATGGAATTCTTGATTTTTTTATGGGTCTAACAATCATCAACCCAAATGAACAACTCAAGGAATGGAAAAAAAAATATGGCAAACAATATAAATCCTGACAGTTTGGAGCTTAATTATAGAAAATTTCAACATTTTGCATAATTACTAAGATCAAGATTTTGAATCTATCGAGATACATAATTAGCTCTTGATACATCTGACGAAGATATATTTTTTTTCTTTTGTAAAGATATATAATTAGCCCGTTATACATTTTTCTCAATTTTGGATCGTCGAGATACATAATACATTCAATGAAGATTCAACTTTTTTTCCTTATAAAAGATACATAATTAGCTCCTGATACATTTTTTTCGATTTTGAATCTGTCGAGATATGTAATTAGCTCTCGGATACATCCAACAAAGATATATAATTAGTTAAAAAATTTATATTTACTTTGTAAGGGTGGGATTTTGTGTAAATATGATAAGTTAAGGTGTATTTATTTATGTTATTTAAAATACAGGATAAAGATAATTCGTTGCATTAAAGCTACCGCTTTGTACAGGTTTGCGGAATGGCCAATCCACAAGGATTATTGTATCAGTTTTTACCCTATATTTCTGCAAGAGGTTGTTTTCATGGGTTGAACTCGTGACCTTCTGTTCACATAACAACAACTTTACTAGTTACTCGAAAAGATGATTTATCTGAATACTTCTATTTAATATGTATCTATTTTTAATTATTTTTTTCCCATTTCGATTAACTTTAAATTAACAAAAAATTCAAGCATTTTTATCTGAAGTTCAAGCAAAAACGAATGAAATTCAAACAAAAAATGACTGACATTCGGCAAAATCGATAACTAAAATTCTGAGAAAAATGATTTAACATTTTGACAGAGTCAATTATATCAATTTTTTATCCAATTCTTTTACACCATATTTTTTATAATTATTTAAATTAGACATTTTTTTTTCTACTTGTCACATCTCCCATTAAATTATAATACAATAAGAAGACTAAAGTAAGTTGACATTGACAAATAAAAATGTTGAAATTAACAAAATTTGTGTAAGAGGAAACTTGAAGCAATGGCTAAAAAGGTGGAAATTTATATACTTATATATAGTAGTTATATATATGAAATTTATATATGGTCACACACACATATATATACATATAGTTCCAATCGCGTAATTTAATTAGAATTAGATTTTGTACGTGTGCAGATATATTGTATTTTACTATGTTTTGAGAGGAAAATATTGTTATGTTTTTAAGACAAACGAAAATCACACTATATTTCAAGATTACTGATTTTACGTTTTAAAGAGATTTAATTATGAATATTATTTGAGCAACCTAATATAATAATTAAAAAAAAAATTAACATATATGTTAAATAAATTAAATTCAATATTAATATATTATATTTTGCACTCTAAGATCCGTGGAACGTTCCACGGACACATGTAAAGTTTAGAATGACAATTCTTTAATTTATTTAAGAACTTTGGATTCTTATATATTACTACTATTTATGAAGGCTATGGTTTGGACTTGTTCTTCTTGCATGAAAATTAATAAATAAAATGTATAAATAAAGTCAATGAAAGTGAGGGTGGGAAGTGGAACTCCGAGTAATCGGTAAAGTTATTGTCATGTGATCTGAAGATCACGGATTCTAATCATGAAAACAACATCTTGCATAAACTTAAGATAAGTCTAGTACACCGAGTTGTTTTTCAGTGGAAGTTGTTGTCATGTGACGCGCATGTCACAGTTTCTGACAGCGAAACAACCTCTTGTAAAAATACAAGGCAAGTCTGCGCACAAGATATCTTATTGTCCAGACCTTTTTCAAATTTCATACATAGCGAAAACTTTAGTACACCGAGTTATTTTTCAGTGGAAGTTGTTGTCATGCGACGCGCATGTCACAGTTTCTGACAGCGAAAACAACCTCTTGTAAAAATATAAATCTGAGCACAATATATCTTATTGTTCAGCCTTTCTTCAAATTTTACACGTAGCGAAAGCCTTAGTACATCGAATTGTTTTTAAGTGGAAATGGACGAGGGGTGGGGTGGGGGTGTAAGGGGTTAGAATTTGTCCAATTTTCCATAGTCCCCACATCAATTATAACTTTTTATAATTAATAGTTCCATGTGAAGGCCAGCTCATTTGCTTTCCTACTTTGATGTGATTAATCATTAACCTAATAAAACCAACAAAAAATAAAAGCATGGACAATTTCCCTTTGATACGAAATTTGGTTAACAAACAAGTGGAACTACTATTTATGTATTCCAATAATTGAATATTTGTCCTTTTTTTCTTTTGTAAAATTGTATCTATATTCCCAATTGTTTGATAAATTACACTTTATTAATGCATCCTTCATTCTTTCACCAACTACTCATTTAATTTAATTAATTTACATGCATCTCGATTATTTATAAATATATGTTGTGTCTAGCGCAACTGATACATATTGAGTGAGGCTTCTTTTTATCTCATAAGTTAGTTGATAGAAAATAATCCATCAATTATCGAAAAAACAAATAAATTTAGTTATGGACTTTGTTGTCAATCTGTCTCTAAATCACTCGTAGCTAACAATTTTTTTTTTATAATCTGTTACTTACACATCGCTAAATTAAATTAACGATGGATATTTTTATTTAGCTATAGAATTCGTCCGTTACTAGTCCTTTTTTTTTTCTTAGTAGTAAAACGAGTACTTAAAATCGCTATTAAAATTTAATTTTCAGAAAATGTATGGGGCATATTTTGAAATAAAAGGAAGATTACTACCTTAATTAGATAGTGAATATTATTAGTATTATGTTAGTAACAAAGATTTGAGATGATTATTTAAATTCAAACCCTCCATAATCTTTTCATTTCCCTTAATCCAATTAATCAAGAGTATAGGGAGCTTAAGACAATTTTCCACATCTTAGGGGATTTTAATGTAAATACCAAATAGTGTTGGTAGGGGTTGGGGGTGGGGGGGTTAGTGGCCATTGAGCAATTTCCATGAAATAACATGTTCATCAAAACTTTTTGTTTGTCTTCACCAAAAGAGGTATAAATCCAACAAACATTTTCAATAGGATTTAATTTGTTATAATAACTTACTTAATAAAGGGAGCCTAATAATGTTATAAGGTAAGGTTAATTGGTTAAGAAAAAATCATATTATGAAATTGATTAGGTATTAATTAATCGCTTCGATATGAAGTAGTGTCAGCTGTAAATATAGACCTGATTAAAGAACGCACTTCATTTCTTAATAGTATTTTCTTATGAGCATTTCATTATGGACCGACACCTCATAAAAGATAGAATGCCATAAAATCTTTGCTTTAATATCAATTTTGATTTTCCTATGATGAATAAGAACTCTAAATAGCAAAAATACGTTCGTATTGCGCTTTTAAAATCAGTCGTCTTTGTTCAAGTATGACCTCACCATTTATTTTAATACCAGCCAACAACGACATACCCTATGTAATCCCACTAAGTGAAATCGATAGAAGGTGAAAGTACAAGTAAATCTTGCTCCTACATAGATAAAGAGGTGGTTTTCGAGAAACCCTCAGCTATGTTTCCAACCATTGTATATAACAACCAAGGGCGGACCTATATGCATTTTTTTATGCTCCAACACCTATTGAATTCGATATAGATCAAGTATAACTACATAAATTTTTTTATAAAATTTGATATAAACTTCTAAAAAGAGCCCAAAATATCAAAAAATCAATTGAGTGTTTCTGTTTTCAGACGGAACCTTACAACTTTAGACATTAATGTGTGTTCAAACCTCACGAGCTCCCACGACCCCTAAATCCTAAATCTGCCACTGACAACAACATACCCAATATATTTTCACAAAATAGTCTGAAGAGGGTAAAATATATGTGATCCGTACCACTTTCTCAAAGTTGACGTAGAGATACTATTTTCAAAAGTCTCTCGACTCAGGACAATATATATATATATATATATACACACATGTATATATATACATACATATATATATATATATATATATATATATATATATATATCACATCACAATTGTAAAATAAATAAATAAATAAATAAATAAATAAAGACAAAACACCCGTGAATATATATAAAAGGACAAAAAAAGACTATTTCTGCATACAAAAAGTGTTGGTACCAACAAACCTTAAATACAAATAAAAAAATTGATATATAGTAATTACAGTATTTATAACCAAAAAAAAAAAAAAAAAAAAAAAGGAGAAAAATTCTTTTCTCTTGCTTGGAAGATGGACATTTTCTGATTTTTTTTTTCACTACATTTCAAGCAAATTTTTTTTTCTCCTTCCCTAAAATTTTACAAAAGGACCTCCTAGAAAAAAAAAATTAAAATTTGCCATTTATTAAGAAAATTTTGTAGCTTTTTATTTTTTTTCCCCCCTCCTCCTACAAATTCATACACATTAGAGTTGTTTGCTCAAAATATGTAGAAAGTTTTTTAATGGCAAAATGATCCCAACATACTACATGCTACTTCCATCAACTTTCCTGCAAAAATTCAAATACAAATAAATATATTAGCAAACATGTAGTAGCTAAGTACAGTGACGGAGTCAGGATAAATCTCTACTATATATGCATAAAAAATATTTTTAATCATATAAAAATAGTATAATTTTCTGTCGAACAAACCCCCCAGAGCAAAGGTGGCTCCGCCATTGTGTGACGTAAGAGAGGAGATAGTTTCAATGTCGTTAGATTGCATAACTTGGGTAGTCCGATGCACTAAAGCTCACGCTGCGGAAACCAGGAAGGATTGGACCATAGTCCATTATACGCAACCTTACACTGCATTTCTATGACTAGAGTTGATAGTTTCGATGTCGCAAGATTGCATAACAGCGGGTAATTCGATGCTCTCGCTATGTGCGAAAACCAGGAAGTCTTGGACCATAGTCTATTATACGCAATCTTACCTTGCATTTCTGCAAGAGATTGTTTCTGCGACTCAAGTCATGACCTTCTGATTACATGACAACAACTTTACTAATTACGTTACGGGTGTCATTTGACTACCTTTGTTGCCAACTCACAAGAGGAAAAATGAAATTGACACATAAGATAATTAAACATGAATGGAAACATAATGTCAAACAAATACAATGAGATGGACAAATCATGACATCTTGATAATTGAAATGAAATACTATTAGAAAGCAGGTGGGGGGCAACGAATTTGTCAACAAATACACTAGGCTGGCTGGTTTCTAATTTACTCAACAATCCAAAGTTGGAAAAATCAGTGCATACAGCTGTACTAATGCCTTTAGAATTTCAACATAAAGATCATAACACATTCGTAAAAGACAGCTCGATGCATAAAGCATTCTTAAAAAAGATTCAGAAAAAGACCGGACCCCAATGAGTGACTTGATTGGTTTTGATTAAGTGGTAAGAGCGCAACATGCAATGTGCTTAGACACGTGCGATAAGTTTCAACTCTATTGAAAACAATCAAAGTCTGATGTTTAAGTGGAGAAAGATAGGTTGACGAGTCTATCGTTCGCCAAGTCTTGAACCGTGTGCCGACTAACCCTCAAAGGTTTTTCAAATATCAAAAAAAAAGAAAAATAGGGCTTATTGCTTGATGATCGAAAAATTCATCTGAAGCCAACCTTTTGGACTAAGGGCGACCTTCAAAACTCGAGGATGATGGCTCGCTCCTCTACTAAAATATCAAACTTAGTTCGCATGGTACTGGATCGAAACCTCTAGCCTAAGTATGACATCCCTCCATCTTTGTCGGAGAGTCTCACTTGGGGTAAAAGCGCTCCCTAGTAAAAGGTAACATCATTCTCAAGACTTGAACCAATGACCTCTGCTTAAAGACATAGGGATAACCACCCTAACCTCTAAACCTAAGTACAGCATCCCTCCATCTTTGTCGGAAGTCTCACTTAGGATAAGAGGGCTCCCTAGTAAAAGGCAGTATCATTCTCAGGACTCGAACCAGCGTCCTCTGGTTAAAGAGGTAAGGCTAACCACCCTAGTTTTGGTGGTTAACCCTTTACTACGAGTGGTTTTATGGTTAGGTATGACCAACCCTACTTTTTTCCCTTCACCTTCACACTTTTTTCCTCTTTAATAATTCATACTATATGCTTTTAAAAAATAAGAAAAACAACTCCATCAAATGGTTTTAGAATAATCTATATATCAAGCAAAGAACTAATTCTTTTTCTTTTTTTTATATATCTCACCGACAATATTTCTCAACTACTAATTACTTAATACAATATTGTCACTTTCTATAAAAACGTGCAAACATATTACCTAACAATTTATGGCTTATAATAAAAGAAATTAAAACAAAAACTAACTAATCAATGAAAATAATGACAATGATCTCTTAACTCACACACACACCAAAAAAAATTAGCAAAGCAAACAAATTAGTCTACCACTTTATTTTGAGCAAATTTTAATAATCATGATGGTCTAGTTAGTTTTTATCCTCAAAGGTTTGTGTATATCGTACACTTTTTAAATTCATTCTCTATTTGAGAGACTATAGGCATGTTGGTGTTGTTAGTGTCCGAATCAATTTGCATGCACGTCGACAAATTGGAGCCAGCTTTTTATCCATACAGGTCTGCATATATCGTACTCTTCTCAAACTCAGACTCTATTTGTGAGACTATAGGCATGTTACTGTGTTAGTGTCCAGACCAATTTGCATGCACGTCGACTAATTTCTTAGGGCACTTGCTACCTCCAATCAGAATAAATATTAAATAACTCTGTCCATCAAATTTTATTTTGAGGAAATGTGTTTATGTGGGAAAAGATGAATTGCCAATTTGTGCAAAATCTTAAATCCATTTCCAAATTTATTTATTTTTTTAAAAACCATTTCCAAAAAGTTGGATAGACATAGCTTA
Source organism: Capsicum annuum (assembly GCF_002878395.1). Lineage (NCBI taxonomy): Eukaryota > Viridiplantae > Streptophyta > Magnoliopsida > Solanales > Solanaceae > Capsicum > Capsicum annuum. The sequence goes on along the minus strand of NC_061118.1, from coordinate 36,965,853 downwards.
GATGTTAAGTCCAAGAATTCCACCACAAAAAAAAGTTGGCAACAACTGGAATCACAAAGAGACATAATTCCATTATTCTCACTTATACCCACCTACCAAATTTGTTATTACATCACATTTACTAATCAAGAAAAGAACCAATTTTTAACAAACTTTTGTACTAAATCACATTAATTTGTTAGAAAAGAACCAAATTTTGTGCTAATTGTAAGGACAAAAAAAAAAAATTTAACACAAAAAATTGAGCCATTTTCAAGAATCGAGAATCTACCAGAGATACCCTCTCCCCACGGAAGGCTACAGACATACCACACTTGCCTCGACCCCACTTGTGGAATTAGCCTCTCGTATAAGGCGGCCCAAATCGTCAGATTACAACGCGTTATTATTATTTATTATTTACTAAGAAAAAAATTTAAAATATATCTGAATTTTGGTAAAATTTGTTGTGACACACCTCCAACTTTGCGGGTTTTATGACCGCTGACTATTTATTACCGTATTTCTGTAATACACACTGAGCGCGTGAGAATCTGAAGTGGTCCAGCTGAGAGTCGTAGATCCCCGCAAAATTGAAGCATGTTACAACAAATTTGTTGAAAGTTTATATATATTTCTGACTCATTTCCCTTATTTATTCCATAATTAGAGATAATAAAACACATTAACCGCAACAATCAAAGACACCAAAAATGATAAAAATAAAAAAATATGACAAACAAAAAAAATAATAATAATTTTTTTAAAAAAATTAGTTACCTCTTCTTGGCCTAGCAACAACTTTAGCAACAACAGGAGCAGCTTTAGGAGCAACCTTAATCTCCTCCACCGGAAATAGAACTCCGTCAATCCCCTGAACGGAAATCCGGCCATCTGTGTAGATATCCGGATCGAACAAATAACCCGACGTTTCACCGAACCCGAATTTCACTGATCCATCTGCTTCCTCAGCAATAACTTTGTGTGGTAATCTCAATGTGTCATACTTGACTTTACCAAATCTCCTTACGGAGTTATACATACTTTCTTCCGTTTGATACTCAGGTATCAAATGGTAGTACATTATCTGTTCTGGCGCCCCGGGTTCGCTAAGCTGATCAGTTGTCAGCTTAGCCATAGCCTCGTCATTGGGCGCCAGGACGGTCAGTACGTATCCTTCTGACACTAGTCTACCCATTTCTGTAGCTAGTGATGTCAGATTGACAAGTATATCAGCCAACTCATTGTAACCTCCGTACTGTAATAGGGTTTGGATGAAGTCCTTGACCTGTGTTTCGCCGTCGAAGTGGTGGTGTGGTCCACCTGGTCCGGGTGCTGGTGCTGGCGCCAGCGACGGACCAGGTGCCATTGCCGCGTATATAGGAAGCGCCGGGGGCGCTCCTGCTGGTACTGAAGGATATTTCTTATTCTTAAGCTTGTTTGTTCTGGGATCAACTTCTGGTGCTCCCTCCGGGAGCACTGCAGAAATGGAACGCAGGTTCCTCCTGACGTTGAAATCCATTTGAACGGTTTTCGGAATCATAACTCTGTCAATCCCGTGGATTATTCCATCTGGTTTGATTATATCATCTGGTTTGGTAACCATTTTGAATCTCTGAAGAACATGTAGATATTGATTCTCACCGTGGCAGAGCGTGGAATACATTCCACTTCCACGCTTCTGGTGCTGCAAATTTCCAGACTCAATGCGAGCTGGAATCATGTGATAGAGCAACAAATTCTGAAGCGATTTTAGGTTCCCGGGCTCAAGCAGGAATCGCTTGAACTCGGGATCTAAATCACGTTCGAGTGCTTCATTGGTTGGTGCCAATATAGTTATGTTGTGTGTTGACACAGCTTCTTCAAGTGTTTGTAGAAGAAGTGCTTTTTCAACTAGCTCAGATAGCTCAGTGTAGTGTGAATCAAGAAGTGCTACAAGTACTGAGTTTGAGTTGATCTGGGGAGGTACTTTTTCTTGTAATGTAGCAACATTAATGGTGGTGAATGAGAGGAACAAAAAAGTTAACAAGAAACCATAGATCTGTAAATCCATGGCACTTGTTTTTTCTTGAAATTTGCTCTTGGTTTCTTGATTTTTTGTTAATTGTTCTCTTAGTGGTGTTTGGAGGTGTCTTTAACAACACAATGTGTGGGGGGGATGATGTGAATGTGAGTGAGTTATGTGGGTGGTTTTGGCTTTGGTTGTAAAGAAGGAAAAGAGAAGAAGAGGTGGGATATAGAGGGTGGGGGTAGGGGTGGGGGTGCCGGGGTGGGGAAGGGGGGTCTATAGTTGTCATTGTTTGGTGAAATAATAAAGTATAGAGGTAATGGATGGTCAAGGGTTACTTTCTTAAATATTTTTTTGTTAGTGTTTTATCACTCTTTTTTATTTGTTTTTCCCTCAATATCCAATGTAGTATCTGTTTTGAGTAGGGCCGGATATAAAATATCAAAAATTAAATTATCGAACTGAATCAAAAAATTTGATAATTGATATTTGATAATTCAATATTTGAGATGACATTTATAAATAAAATTTTAATATTTTGGTATTCGAAATTGTGTTAGGTACAAGATATTAATACCGTTTGATATTGATATTTACCGAATATCAAATTATTATTGTTATTATTATCATTATAGATATATATATATATATATATATAATACGATATGTCTAACTAACCCAATAGACAATAATATTAGTCATCCCAAAAAATATTTTGTACCTTGGTAATATATTCGTAAAAAGCACAAAAAAATATTAAATAGGGTTTCTATTAAATATACTTTTTGAAGTTTAAACATAGTTTGCCCATTTCTAACTTTAATATGGTATTACCAAGTACCGTATCGAACCGAAGTTAAATTTATTAATTACCGAATAATCGAATCGATATCTAAAAGTATGATATTTGGTATCTATTCTCAAACATTGATTATCAAATTATCGAACTTAAACTTTGAAAATATCAAATCGAATAACTAGTTGTGAGAATCGATTAATATAAATTTATGATGAAAAATCTCAATTTATCAATTTTTTTTTATGATTTTATTTTAAGAGTTCAGGTTTAATCTTCTGTTTAAGAATAAAGGGCTACTTACTACTGAGGCCAAGCTAATAGTAAGTTGAATTAAGTAAATATAATCCAAATTATATATTTGTATATATATATATATATATATATATATATAATTTAAATACACAAAAATTATAAACTTTAAATCAAGGCTCTATCTTTGCTTACCACTGCACAACTTTTGATAGTGAAAGGGGAGACTTTGGCTTCAAGTGAAAACTTACTAAGCACAAACTATTTTTTTTTCTTTTTTTGTTCTTTGGAATTGGTGAAACTTTGGGTTAAAGTTGTTACACAAAGAGAAAACTAGTGACATGTGGAAAATGAAGTTTAGTTAAAAAAAAAGTATTTGGAATTAGGGAAACTTTAGGTTAAAGTAGTGACATGTGGAAAATGTAAGTTTAGTGTAATTATTAAGGTTTATAAGTTGGAAATGTGGACCTATTTCATTTTCATTGATAATGGAGGCACTTTATATGGCAAATTTCTCAATTTAAATTTTATGGTGGGTTGTGATCAGGGTGGGCATGGTACGGTACGATATGGTATTTTAAACTTTGATATAGTAACTTCAGTTTTTAGTATCTAAAAGAACAATACTATTACCATATCGAATTAGTTCGGTATGGTTCGATATTTTTAAATTCGGTTTCAATATTTTACGGTATGGTAATTCGGTAATCATACTTTATTTGATTTCTAATTACATATATTCATATACAAAAACTATAACTTTAAATTTTAAAAACGTCTCAATCATGTTAGGCTAACAACTATCTTTATAAATCAATTGCACAAAAATAACATTTCAATCACGATTTAATAGTTCGAGATGCAAACTCTGAATAACAGTACCTAAACTCAAGCATAGTACTCCTAATAATTAGCTTCCTAAAAAATTTATTTCTGAATAAAAGCTACTTTTATGTTCAATTGGCTAATGGATGATATAAAAATACATTTAATAATCTTAAATATAATATATTTATGGGTTTTATATGATATTAAAAAATTTCGCTGCGGTATACGATATTTCGATTTTATTGCATAAATACCATACCAAATATCAAAATAATTTAAAATTCCTACCAAATACCATAACATCCATACTGCGGTATAAAATATTTTGATTTTGGTCTGATATTCGGTATATACCATATTATGCCCACCCCTAGTTGTGATAATATGGGCAAACAAGATGAAATTATCAAAAAAGGCGAAAGGTTAATGGTCAAAAACATACCTGTAGAATCTCGATATTTTGAGTTTCATATATGAATTAGTGAATGTGTAATTTTTTTGGCCTGAAATGTTACTAACTATTATCAAAACACATCTCAATTATTAATTATCTATTTTTCTATCTAAAAATGAACAATTAATAGTTGAAGTATGTTTTGATAAATATCTAGCGATAGTTCATGTAAGAAGATAAAATCCTGAGAGGTAAGAAGATGAAATCCTGAGAACTCGAGATAATTTAGATGTACGTTTTGATCATTACTAAAAAAAGATTAGCATAAAAGACAAAATTCTTATAATTTATTATATATTTGTGTCTTCCTAGAAAATCAATTTATAAAATTTATTGGAGAAAACTAAAACACAATGTTCTATCAATTAACAAGCACACATGAGGTAAATCATTTTTGATACACTAATTGATTAGACTTCAAATTTCCATTTTAGTAGTTCTAATAATTGGTAACTTTGGTATTTCCACTAACTAAAATATTGTTTAGATAAAAAGAAAAAAAGAGAAAATTTTGCTTAAAGATTAAAAATGCTAATTTTTACAAAGTTTTGGTTTCCTATGTACATAAAAAAAAAATAGCAAATAGTCAATGATATAATTGCAAATTTCAAATTGCAAATTGATTAAAAGCTATCGTCATTAATATATAAGAAAAGAAAAGGAAATTAAAGTGCGTAAGTCGATCAAGAACTATCATCATTAATAAAACAAATAAAAGAAAAGCTCAATGAAATGCCGATAGCTCTTTATTTTTGCCAAGGTTTGGTTCCGTCCACCGATGAAAAATAGCAAGTGTTATGTGATAATATAATTGAAGTACACATAAACTGATCGAACACTATTGTCACTAATAGACAAATGCAAACTTGATGGCAAAAGATGACTAACTAATCAAGAACTATCATCATTAATAAAATAAAAGAAAGAAAAACTCAATAAAATGCCGACAACTATTTATTTTTGCCGAGTTTTAGTTCCCTCCGCCGATGAAAAATAGCAAGTACTATGTGATAGTATAATCAAAGTACACATAAGCTAATCGAACGCTGTGGCAAAAGCTGACTTCTTCTTCTTTTGGGGGGACCTGAGTTGAGTTTAGTCAAGTTCTTATTTTCCTCCACAAATAAAAGTGGATTAAAGGAATTTCTTTTTATTCTCATTTTCATTTTTCTTAATTTATCAAATGAGTCGTGGTACAGTGGTGAGATTGTTTCACTCTTAAATAGAGATTTCGAGTTCAAGTTCTTAATATGAAGAAAATTCAGTTGAAAGTGTCATCCTTGAAATGGGCACTACAGTGACCAACATGAGTTTTGATGTAGTGGTGACATTGTTTCATCCTTAAATGAAGGTCTCGAGTTTGAGTATTTGGTACAGAAAAAATTCTATTAGAAGTGTCATCCTCAGAATGGCCCTGCAATGACCAACATGAGTTTTGGATGCAATTTTGAAATTGCTCCACCCTTAAATAGAGGTCTCGAGTTTGAGTTCTTAATATGAAAAAAATCCTATTAGAAAGGTCATCCTCGGAATAAGCCCCGCAATGACCAACATGATTTGTGGTAAAATAGTAAAATTGTTCTACCCTTAAATAGAGGTCTCGAGTTCGAGTTTTTAGTACGAAGATATCTTGATCGGAAGTGTCATTCTTAGAATGGATCCTGGAATTGCTAACACGAGTCATGGTGCAATCGTGAAGTTGCTTCACCTTAAAAAGAGGTTTCGAGTTTGCGTTCTTGGTATGTAGAAAGTTCTGTTGAGAGCGTCATCCCCAGAATCGATCATACAATACGCGATTTGAACTAATCAGGGCTCCAATATAAATATCGAACACCGATGAAAAACAAAAAAATAATTTTATTTTCTTTTTAATTTTAATTTTTATTTTTATTTATTTGTTTTTAATTTTGGGTTGGAACAGGCTGTAAGTGGGGCCCACACGGTTGAATGACATTATCAAATGAGCTGTGACGGTGGCTTACCGGCATATAAGCCACGCCGATTCCCTTTATAGCTTTGCTTTGTGTCTTTGGTTTCTTTAACTACGTCATCTATTTATATTGAAATCGATTAAATTAAAAATTATGTTAAAAGGCTTCCGATGGGAGGTAAAACATTTTTTAATAAAACTAATTTCACGTTCAATTTTGTAATTTGATGAGGAGTTTAAGTTATGCAAAACAATCTTCGATAAAATATAAAATAAAATTATGTAAAATAGATTCTTATAGTGCGACTCTTTTTTGGTATTTTTAAAGTTTGATTTTAATAATTTTGTAATCAATAATTAAAAATAGTTATCATATTTTGAACTTTCAAAGTTCAATCTGATAAATTAAATTTCGATTTGATTTGGTAACTCAACAACAACAACAAACTCAGTATATTCCCACATAGTGGGGTTTGGGGAGGATAGAGTGTACGCAGTCTATACCACTACCTCTAAAGAGGTCGAGAGGCTGTTTCCTATAGACCTTCGGCTCAAGACAAAAGACAGTATGAAAGAGCAACAAAAGCATAGAACAGGATGAAATAACATATGTACGACATCCACAAACATATTATACATTGTCAAACATAGGACACCAAGTTCAACCTAAATACTGACTGCGACTCATTCATACCCTTAGCCCTCTATCCTAATGCTATTCCTCCATAACTTCCTATCCAGAGTCATGTCCTCGGTCAGCTCTGTAACTGCTCCAAGTCACGCTTAATCACTTCTCTTCAGCATTTCTTCGGTCTACCCCTACCCCGCTTGAAACCTTCCAAGGTCAACCTCTCACATCTACGAATTGGGGCATCCGCGCCCCTCCTCATCACATGACCAAACCACCCCAACCTCACTTCCAGCATTTTATCATCACATGATTTGGTAACTCAATTTTCGATAATTTATGCTCACTCATAATACGTACCTACTTACCACCCCCCCAGAAGGACAAAGTTAGTGTATTTGCATGCATGTTCTACGAAATTCAATAGTTTTGACTCAACTTTAATACTATTTCTTTAATAAATCCATTTAGAATGTATAAATATTTTATTTAGAATTCACTAAATTATTTTTTCCTGAATTAAGAATTTATAAATTCAAAATATTAGCTCTGCCATAACCCCATTCAGTGACGGGTGCAATCTTTTAGGCTGCACTTTGTCTGAATCCAATACTATCAACTCGGAACATAAATTTATATATATATATATATATATATATATATATATATATATTTTTAAATTTAAAAAAAGTTGAATTCATAACATTTAAATTCTGAACTTATTAGTTCAATATTTTCATTATTCTCATACATTTGTAGTGGTCCTTTTTTTTTTTTTTAAAGGTAAATGAATTTTAGTAGGAATATTGGAGTAGAATTCATTGAATGTGGAATATAATGAAAACCACCAACTTTTACATGATTGAATAAAATATTCAATTTTTTATTTTCTCGAGGCTAAAATGAAAATACCAACAAAAATCACCTGTTTTTGGAGGGAACATTGGTTAACATTTTTTCAAAAATAATTCCTTCTATTTAAATTTTAAAATATATTCTATGTCTTTAGATTGACATAATGTGTCTAGTGAAGAAAGCTAATAATAGAGCTATCAATATGGATTTTGACCGGTGAAATTAATTAATATAGCTTTTCTCCCTAATTAATTATGTTTGATTAAGATTTATAAAACCTGTTTAGTAATATTGCTCCAGATGACTGATCAAATTTGGATTAACTAGAGCAGAATTTATTTCCAAAGTTCACAAATAATTTAAATCTCAATTTTGTAAGGGAAAAAAGTTCGATATATATCTAAATTTTGACGAAATTTGTTGTAACACGCCTCAACTTTGCGGGGGTCCTATGACCCCTCCCCCCTCTCTTTCGACTATCTATTATCGTATTTTTATGACATATTTGTCTAGCAGGACCACTACGTGAATACACGCGCACTGACGCATAAGGGTCTGAAGTGGTTCAGCTGGACAAATATATGCCACAAAAATACGGTAATAAATAGTCGAGGGGGGTCATAGGACCCCAAAAAGTTGAGGTGTGTTACAACAAATTTCACTAAAGTTTAAGTATTAATGATACCAAACGGTCCCAAGAAGACACAAAACCGTCACAAAACAATCCACAACAACAAGACAGTAAAAACGGCACAAGAACACAACACAAGAACAAGAAACGAAATGCAATATATTAAAGGATAAATAGATTAACAAAGGAGTGTATAGACCCTAAGATATATAAATCTACGGACCCTTACAACCTACACAAACTATCACCAATCTCATACGTAGACACAAGATCGGAATCCATTTTCCAAGCATCGACATTTCTGATCAAAATACAATCACTAGTGAATCCACACCAGTTTCTTGTCCTAATTTCGGTTTGCCTCAAAGGAGAGAGGACTTGGTGTTTCAAAAGTCATACAAAACTTACAAGTATCATCTAAAATCTAAGTAATGAAACCCTACATTGTTCTTTATATAATGTATTACATAGTAAAAATTAAAATGATCAAAAGGCCCTTAAGTGTGAAACGTCTATCAAGTGTAGTCCAAGTGTAGTGTATGGACGGTTTTGGTGCATCGTTAAGTCCTCTTTGGCTCTTCGATTGCACACACCAAGTCTCGGGTCCAATACGCACTCTCATAGGTCCATATCCGTGATTACTCTTGTATCATCCTCTCCATCCTGAGAGAAATTTATCCACAAATTCACGGCTTCACCTTGTTCAATTGGCCACTTCAAAAGAAACCTACTCAAAATAGTCCGCAGAAACACATGAGAAGCCTGAGAGCTCAATAACACAAGTCTCGGCCAACATCTTTATTTTGAACCTCGGCTTCCTCTCCATCTTGAGCCTTGTCTTCAATCTCATCCGAAACACATCCCACCTCTTTTCTTGGTAGCGGGTTCCTTGTGGTACCCTACGTCTTTCCATCAACTTCTCTTCCATATATAAGCATCATTGTATGCTCAATGTCCCTCAGGTTCCTTTCCACCATACTCCTCTATATGGACATATCAGTTTTGGGAAGTGAATTTTCGGTTAAGAGGATTATTTTGGTAATGTGGAGCTTCGATTGTGGAGCTTGGACGGAAGAAAATTGGCTTCTAAGTCCTTCTTGTTGGGCTTGATCAAATTGAGGGGGAAGTGACATATTTAGGTCTTGGGTTGGAGGGCATTTGGTGGCTTAGCTTATGTCTATGCTACTTGGTGGTGGTCTTGAAGGATTGATCGTTTGAGGTAAAGTTTTGGGAGTAAAAATACGAGAGTTCCTTCGACTTTCCACTCGTTCCAACCTCTCAAGTATAGTAGACATATCCGAGCTAATTTTTTTAAGACCCGCATTCGTCTTAGCCATGTCTCGGAAAATAGCATCAAGGTAGGCCAAAATGACTTCCATTATGGCCAATAAGTTACCTACAAAACAGAAAACAAGTTAGTTGTACAAAAGAGTGACGTGACAGCCTTTGATTGGTTGCGGATAGTGACGTGACTGCCTTAAAATGGTTGTGGAATTTGAAAAATTTAGTGTTTTTCCAACTTGTAGAAGAGTGAGTTTGATTTTGGAGGGGAAAGACACAAGTTGTGGAGTTTTTTCCACATTCAAAATAGGTTGACTTTCTTTGCACCTTTTGGGCAAAACAGCTTTTTGAAGGGTGGTTAACTCTTTCCTCTTTTGGTTAGTCTTGAAAAGTCCCCTTACTCCCTTTTGGTAACTAGTCTTTTTGAAAGCCTTTTTGTCCCTTACTACTTTAGTATAGTCTTGGAACTTGCTTCAAGACAAACAAGAAGACTACAATCTTCCACTTGATCTTTAGATTAACACTACTCATTGAAGGTTCTTCTTGACACAAGACATGAAGATTGGTCAAGAACACCAAGAACCTTCAATAAGATTTGAAGACCAAAGTTCAAGTTGAACCTTCCAACAATAATAAGACCTCTTTCAAACACAAATCCGCAACAACAATACCAACAACACACCTTTAAACCTCAGGTTTTCACAACCACAACACACTAAAAACGTTCAAATTTGAACCCACAACAACAACAACATCCACACTTTGGCCCACCCTTTGAATCCGCACAACAACAACACAAAAAGGAGCCCAACTTGGATCTTGATTCTACCAGTGTTAGTGAAGAAGAAACTAACACAAACAACACTCAAAACAAGCAAGAGACTCCTAGATCTATGTTTAAAGGGCAAATCTCGGCCAAGACAACAACAAGAACATCAAGTCTCAGCCAAGAACAAATTCAAGAACACTATTTTTTTTATTCTTTTCAACTCACAAACCCAAGATTGATTTTGTTGGAATAAAATCAATGATGACTCTGATACCAAATGATACCAAACGGTCCAAAGAAGACACCGAACAGCCACAAGATGTCACAAAATAGTCCACAACAATAAGACACTAAAAACGGCACAAGAACACAGCACAAGAACAAGAAACGAAATGCAATATATTAAAGAATAAATAGATTAACAAAGGAGTGTATAGATCCTAAGAACTCTAAGATATATTAAATCTAAGGATATTAAAACCTACACAAACTATCACCAATCTCCTACGTAGACACAAGATCGAAATTCACCTCCCAAGCATCGACGTTTCTAATCAAAATACGATCACTAATGAATCCACACTGGTTTCTTGTCCTAATTTCGATTTGCCTCAAATAAAAGAAGACTTGGTGACAAGACTTACAAATATCATCTAAAATCTAAGTAATGAAACCCTACATACATAATAGAAACTAGAATGACCAAAAGACCCTTAAGTGTGAGGCGCCTATCAAGTGTAGTCCAAGTATAGTTTACGGACGATTTTATCATTAGGTCCTCTTTGGCTCTTCAATTGCACACACCAAGTTTCGGGTCCAACACACACTCTCATAGGTTCATATCCGTGATTATTCTTGTATCAATTAATATGGGGGCATCCATTGAGTTATTTACTTTTCTGCACTTATTGACTTATGGGGGGTAGGGGTGGGGTAATTTTGTAGTTATAATTGCATGAGTTTAATCTGTTACTTTATGTTATTATTTTGGTTATTTACTTACTTTATCCAAAGATGTTGGAGTTGATTCAGGTTTGTCTCTATCTTGACTTAGTTATATTATCTTGCTTTTTATCATATTTATGTCAAAATTTAGCTCAGTCGGCCGATGATGCCTACTGAGTACCCGTGGTTTTGGTACTCATACTACTTTTCTGTACCTCTTTTTGGTACTGATCTGAGTACTAGTTGCCGTCGTTGATTTAAGGATCGTGTTGTATTGGATTTCCGGAGATAGGGTGGGCTCTTGGAGTTGGAGTTGCCCTTGAAGTTGGAGTTGCCCCATTTCCTTCTATCTATCTATGTCTAGTCTTTAGTTTCGAGGCGGAATTGTATTGACTAGACTATTTTAGAACTTGGGTTGTATTTATAATAGCTCTTGTACTGTATCTATCATATCATGGGATGATTTTCTATGTTATGACTACTTTTTAAATTTTTTCTATTGTCTTACTTATTTTTGAATTGTATTATCTATTTCATCTTTTTGAGGCATTTTCCACCAAGTTAAACCTTGACATTTAGCTTCGGACTGCGGTTCGAGTTACCTACTAACAATAATCTCTAATTGAGTATGCATGCTTTGTGGAGTTTTTTTGTTTTTTTTTCTTACCCTATTTTACAATTTGAAAATTTTTTGTAAAGGAGGTGTTAGACATAAATATTGCCAAAATTTGCATTTATATAAACTTGCCATTTCTTTTCCCACTCACTTTATCCTTAATTAGCAACAACTCACTTTAATAAAATAAAATTAGATTGCCTGTAAAGTGTAAAAAAACAAGAAGTCAAAGAAACTTTAATCCAATGCTTAGAATACAGAAATGCCAATCATAAGGCTAATTATATATTTGTTTCTACTTTTTGAACCAAAGCAACAAATATAATTAATTACATACTTCCTCCGTTCTGAATTGATTGTCATATTTAAATTTTTTAAGAGTCAAACTAAAAAATTATTTTATGAAATTCTTTTACCATTATAACATAAACAACATGTCACCAGAAAAAAAAAGTCAAACAACATAAATCACTATATAATTTAAGGGTCTTCCAAAAATTTTTTTTGGAGTCAGGAAATTATAGTGTTTGGCCATGAAAATTCAAAAAAAAATTTTGAAAAGGAAAAACAGGTTTTTGGTGTTTTCACAATTTTTCAACTCCAATTCCAACTTTTATTATTATTACTACATATAACACCAATCTTTTAAGTTTTTACATAAAACTCTCCTTATAACATTACTTTTTCAATACTACGTATATAATAGTTTTTAAAAATAAGATAATTATAATTTCAAACGTAATACTATCCTAATTAATATATATCTCTTTTTCTCTCTCATCATTATTTTTCTCTCTTATTTAATTTTCTCCCTTATTTAAAATATTATTTTATTGCTAATGATACTAATTACTATATAATAATAATAATAATAATTTTTCTGTTGTGATACGAACGTTTAAGGAATTATAGTCGTAAAATTAATAATGGATAATCGTTTTCTATATTTCTGGATTTAATAAAGTTGTAGCAGATTAGTTTACCACTGCCACAAATTATTCTTATGTTTAATTTGATTATATATTTTATATTATGTACATCTTTATTATACTATTCAAATATAAATAGTTTATACCATATATATGCTAAAAATATAAATCGGTGATACATATTTTTCATAAAAAAAATATGTCCAATTTAACAAATTTATACCTTAAACTGCAGTTGCTACCTTTATATACCATAATACTTGGTATCTTTATACACAAAGTATTATATTTATACCCATAAATATATAAAGGATTTTATTTATAAGGGATAATACCCACGAAAATACCTGAAGTTTAACCAAATTTCCGGTGGAGCATATTGAACTTTGCGGGGGTTCTATTACCCCTCTATACTTTTTTAATTGAAATTAATTCCCCCCAGACTTTTTTAAAGTGGAATTAATTCCCCCCTCAAAACGTATACCCAGTTTTTTCCGTGTCTTCTCCATTTTATCACTTTTCAACATTTTTTTACAATTACAACCATATTAAATATTCCAAATGATTCTATTAAATTTATGAAGAAAGTTTTTCAAATAATTGAATGAAATCTTCCATTAATTTTCCATTGAAACTCGGAAGATTCAATTAGCGAGTTCCATTAATGAAAGATTCAATGAAACTCGCTAATTGAAAACTCAATGGAAGATTCAATTTCCATTAACGGAATTCGGAAGATTCATTAATGGAACTCGAAAGATTCGAAAAGTTTAATGTCATGATTCAATTTCCATTAATGAAACTCAGAAGATTCGAAAAATTCATTAATGAAACTCGGAAGATTCAAAAAATTGAAGTTCATGTATGAAGCTATTCAATCTTCCGTTAATGGAACTCGGAAGATTCAATTTCCATGAAGCTATTCAATCTTCCGTTAATGAAACTCGGAAGATTCAATTTCCATTAATGGAACTCGAAAATAAATTAGCGAGTTTTCGAGTTTGAATCTTCCGAATCATTCATTGAGTTTCAATTAGCGAGTTCCATTAAATTATAACCATTAAGGAATTTTTCGAGTTCCATACATGAAATTTAATTCGAAATCTTTCCATTAATTATAACCATTAATCTATCCGAATTATAATTTCGAGTTCGAATCCATTTATAATTCCGAGTTCAAATTATAAATGGAACTCGAAAGATTCGAAAAAATCTTTCCATTAATTATAACCATTAATCTTTCCATTAATTCGAAAAGATTCCGAGTTTCATACATGAAATTTTTTTTTTTCATGATTTTTCGAGTTCCATTAAGAAGAAAGAAGAATGAAAAAATAAATAAAAATATAAAACTTTAAATAATTATAAAATTAAGGGGTTGTTTGGCAAAAAAAAAGAGTTTTAAAACGTTTTTAACACTGTTCACGCGCTCAATGCACGTGAATCATACGCAGTGTGCCAAGTGGCAGATATATGCCATTAAAATACGAAAAAAAAAGTCTAGGGGTAATAGGACCCCCACAAAGTTCAGTATGCTCAACTGATAATCCGGTCAAACTTCAGGTATTTTCATAGGTATTATCCCTATTTATAACAGAAATATACAAAGTATGTTATATATAAATTTTATATCATGTATATAGCATATACACACATATATAAATATACAAAGTATTAAGAAACATACTAAGCATATTTATAACATAAATATACAAAATATGTTATATATGAAGTTTATACCATGTATATATCATATACACACATATATATAAATATACAAAACATAAAAGAACATACTAAGCATATTTATATATTTATGGCATATGATATAATAAAGCATAAATATGCAAAGTATGTTTTATATCGAAATAATTTATTCACACACAGTAAAATCTTTCATGTATAAGAAGATTAAAGAAATAAATTAACGTCACCCTAAAATTTAATAACAACTCATCATTTCCTATTTTTTAGGAACAAAAAATAAAGGAAATAAATTAAATAAATTCCTAAAAAATAAATTTGTTTGAAAGATAATATTTATTACCTAAAAAATAGGAAGCAGTGATCTATTAATATAACATCCATATTTAAAATTTTCAAATATGAGAAAACGGCTATTAATGTAAATATTATATATGTCATAATTGAAATTCATTAAATATGGCCATGTTTATGTAATTATTTTTATAATGGTGGTTAATTGTATTCTTTTTCCATTAGTAGGTAAATTTTAGTTGAGTGATTTAGATAGTTTGTAAAAGTTAGGGCATAAAATCATATTTAAAAAAGTTTT
>NC_061118.1:36884366-36950556 GCF_002878395.1 Capsicum annuum | reverse complement strand
GCTATTAATGTAAATATTATATATGTCATAATTGAAATTCATTAAATATGGCCATGTATATGTAATTATTTTTATAAAAGTGGCTAATTGTGTTTTTTTTCGTTAGTAGGCAAATTTTAGTTGGGTGATTTTGATAGTTTGTAAAAGTTGAGGCATAAAATCATATTTTAAAAAGTTTTTGCAAAAGTAAAAAAGAACATTAAAAAAAGACATGGCCAAACACAACTCCAACTTCAACTCCAACTCTAAAAATTTTTAGTTTTCATGGCCAACCGGCTACTAAAATTTAACTACAGAAAATTCTAATATTTTTTATAATTATTAAAAATCTCAATTTTGGATCTATCGAGATACATAACTAGCTCTTGATACATTAAACGAAGATACATTTTTTCTTTGTAAAGATACATAATTAATTAGCTCTCGATTTTTCTTTTTGTTGAAATACATAATACATCTAACAAAGATATATATTTTTACATTTGTAAAGATACGTAATTAGCTCTCGATATTTGTTTTCGATTTTAAGTCCATTAAGATACACATTTAGTTTCCGATATATCTAACAAAGATATATAATTAGTTAAAAATTACTTTATAAAAATAAAAAATTATGTAAATATTATAAATTAAGGTATATATTTATATATATATATATATATATATATATATATTTTATTTTTTAGTTTTTTTTTTAAATTGAAATAAAATCATAACCTAAATAACGTTGCCACTTAAGGTATATGTCACCTAACTCAAAATGGGCTAATAGGTAAATTAAGGTATATATATACTCCCTCCGTCTCAAATTGAGATTATACATTGATTAAAAAAAATAATTAATAACATGGCTAGTTTATCATAGTACCCCTATTAAATAATGTTTACATTTTAATTTGAAGAAAAAATAATTAATACAAAGGGTAAAACATGAAAAAAAATTGTCTCTGCTTGATTAATAAAAATGTCAAGTAAAATGAAAAATCAAATTAGAAAATTTGGGACGGATAATTTGGGACAGAGAAAGTATCTTTTAAGTTTTACCGATATATTCTTAGCACACAAGACATTAATGCGAGCCTTCATTTCATCTATTTTACTCCAATACGATATTTATCATCATCATCATCATCATCATGTTTTGGATCGTGAGTAGCGCCACTAAACATGCGCTCCAAATATTCTATCTTACTCCTACTCAACCTACATCCTTTGAGAGGTGTTTGATTGGAAAATAAGGTATCCCGGAATTAGTTATCCCATCCTCAAAAAGGAATAAAAAAACACTACAATCCTGGAATAATTAATTTCTGGATGAGTTATTTCATGTATTTTGTCCAATCAAATATGAAATAAGCTACTCTTCTAAATAAATTTCAAAATTAGTTATTCTTATCCCCCACCAAATGCCCCCTTAGAGTAAAAAATCAATCTCCAAATCAAATTAAATTACCGCTTAATGCACAAGGGAGTTGGAAAAGAGTTATCTCGAAATAATTAATTACAAGATTAACTATCTCATAATTAATTATTCTACCATATAATATGAAATACTCCTTCCATCTCATTTTATGTGTCGTCATTTACTTTTTAGTCCGTCCTAAAAAGAATGTCATCTTTCCTTATTTAATAAGTAACTATTTAATGGCAACATCTTAATTTTATTCTTATTGGATCCCACTTAATAAGAAAAGACAATTAAAAGATAAACTTCAAAAGGAACAATTCCGTAAACTTTACAATGTTATCATTCATTTCTTAAATTTGATGCTCGATCAAAAGGTGACACATAAAATAGTACAAAGGGAGTAACTTATTTCACTGCTATGATATAATTAGTAGGATAAATAATTTCAAAATTAAGTTATACCTTCAATTAAATAGGGGATAAAATAATTGTACATTTTATCTTCAATCTATTATATCTTATACGTCACATCAAACGAAAATAAAAAGAAAAATGTACCATATAAATTTAACATAAATTTTTATTTTTACCCCTGAAATCTCTTTTACTCAAAAAAGAAAAAATTGAAGTCTCTTTTGTTTATCAAATTATAAGGGTAATTTTGAAAAAAAATTCAATGACTCATTTATTTTAAAACATCAATAAATACGTTAATAATTGATTTATTGTGACAGGGAGGAGGAAGTGTATCTTATATGCCACATAAATGTACCACATAAATTTTAACGCGGCTCAATGGAAGCCAAATTTGGAGCCGAATTGAAAAGAGAAGAAAAATATCACAGCCGATGACCAAAAAAAGACAACTATCGTTGTCAAGACTTATGAATGACAAGACAGTTTTGTCACTGTTTTTCTATGAATGTCAATTGACTATATTGCCCTTATAACTCTGTCGGCCGTGTACATGTCTTGTTTTATAGTCGAGGCGGAATCCGGTAGGATCGACGGGGTTCATTCAAAATCGAAGGAAAATTATATTATATATACAACAATAATAATAACGTACTCAATATATTCCCACTAAGTGGGGTCTGGAGAGAGTAAGTATACCTAGTTAATACCACTATTTCAGAAGTGAGATAGAGAGATTGTTTCAGATAGACTTCCGGTTCAATATAAAACAATCTAGAAAGGAGATGGTAAAGAAATAAAATACAATAGAAATTACCACACAGAATAATATCATAAACAAGACGCACTAAGTAATACGACAAACGATACAATAAAAATTACCACACAGAATAATATCATAAACAAGACGCACTAAGTAATACAACAAACGATACAATATTCCGAAATAATGCTAGTACTATAGCTGTTAATACGAATTACATTATATATATGAGTTTTTCGTGTGTGTATCTCTTTATGTTTGAACTTTTTTTAGTGAAAATTATGATTTTGCCACTGCCCATAGAATTCCTTTTGGTTTAATTTGGTTGTTTAATTTTGATTTGACACTAAATTTAAAAAAATAAAATGAGCTTTTGAAATTTATAATCTTGAACTACTTTATTTTTGTGATTTTAAATATGTCACACAAAAAAATAAAATTTTAAAAAATATAAAAAAAGGAAAGAAATATTTTTCTGAAAGAAACAAAAAAATAAGACCAACAAATTAAAACGACAAGAATAATAAGGAAGAATAATTGTTGGCCCTCCTATGTTATTTAGTCCATGGAAAAATGAGATTCATATTTTCAATGATCAGTAGCACGAATTATAATTATTGTAAATTTAATTCTGCGAGGGAAAATTTTATAATTTCCTAAACTAATATTTTACGATTGAAATACCACCTCATAATAATGATAATATTTTATTATCTTAATTTATGTAATATAATTTAACTATTGTCAATTGAAATTAAATTGTCTTAGTAAGATTATATTAAAATAAAAATAAAAATTAAATTACTTATAAGATATAAAATAGTCTCATTTTTTTACTTAATTTAATCTACTAAAAAGAAAAATATCACATAAATTACAAGAAAAAAAGTAGAATATTAACACCTATAATCCTAAAATATCAATAAAATTTTAATTTTAAACCCTGTCGGTGGTGTTCATTTCTTTTGACTTTTTTTTTTTTTTTTTTTTTTTGAGTTTGATACTTCTATTGAATATATGGAGAATAATTGGTGGCCCTAGTATTAATTACTTCCCCCGTTTAAAAAAGAATGATCTACCTTGACTTCATTTTAAAAAAATAAAAAAGATTTTTGAATCTTGTGGCCTTAAATTAAAGCTGTGTCAAATGTATCAAAACGCCCTTTAATCTTGTGGTTCTAAACATGTCAGGTGAAAAGTTGAAATTAAAATATTGCCAAAAAAAAATAAGTCATTTTTTTTAAAACGGACTAAAAAAAAAAGGAAGTGATTTTTTTTAAACGGAGGGAGTAATATTTAAGGCCCTCTATTATACTTCTTAAGTAAGATTAGACCCTTTTTATGCAATTTTAATCATTGCATAATATATTATAATGTTCCTACATTTCATTCTATATGTGATCGACTTAGCACCAAATTTAAGTATAGAAATTATTTTTTAAGAGTTTGTGGTCTAAAGTAGGTTATATATAGGGTGGGCATATTTTGGTTTAAACCGAAAAAATCAAAAAATCAAATTGAAATTTAATTTTGGTTTCAGTTTTTCGGATCGGATTTGGTTTGTAATTTTAAAATTTTGGTTTTTCGATTCGATTTTTGATTTAAAAAAACTAAATCGGTTATACCGAAAAAATGAAATTTTATAAACAAATAAATAATATATATATTTAATTATATATATATATATATATATACACACACACACACTAGACATTGTGTTATTTTTTAATCTCAATTTATGTGACACAAATATAATTTAGATAATTAATTATTAAAATAATTTTAATTTTTAATTATTGTGATTTATAATACTATTCCTTCTATTTCAATTTAAGTGACACTAATTTAATTTCAAAAGTTAACTTATGTGGTAGTAATATAATTTCGATAGTCAATCAAATATTTTATGTTGACATATCGTTTTGTGTCTATTTTATGAAATATTATTAATTTTCTAATGCGATTGTAATAATTAATTAGGGGTGATATAATAAAATCACGATTGAAGCAGCGAAGAACTCGTGTCTCAAATGACTTATAATAACTAATTAGAAGTGATATAATAAAATTACTTTAAAAAATACTTGTGAAAAAAAACATAAAAATAGGCATCATATAAGACATCAAGTTAATTTAAAAAATCAAAAATTAATTTATTATTTTTTGTCAATTTTATATTTCTTATTAAATATTATAATTTTTTAATACTTAAATAACCTATAGTAATTAATTTGGGTAATATAATTAAATTACGATTGAAGTAGCTGAAGCAGGCAACACAAGTAGACATGTCGATTATTTTATATTTTTATTTAATATTACAAATTTTTAAATACTTAAATAACTTGTGGTAATTAATTAGGGATAATATAGTAAAATTACAATTGAAACAACTGAAGCAAGCAGCACAAGCAGACATGTCGAAGACGTGCCTGCTTATTGACACTTATTATATATATATATATATATATATATATATATAATATTTCGTAATTCACATTCACAATTAACATTTAACAGCATATTTGCATACGCCGCATGCTGTTTGTGGATTGTTCAGTATTATTTTATGGACTATTTTGGTGACTTTGGACTGTTTTATGGATTATTTATGCAAGGTTATATTATATGTAATGATTAATGGCGTTATGTATTATGCTAAGCTTATGATTATTTCATTTCGTTTCATCCCTATTAAGTTAATTATATTTGGAAATAAAAAAGAGGTTTGAAAAAATACTTTTGCTAAAAAGACCCATCAATTTTAAATGCTCAGTTATGAAAAGTGAGGTTAACTACTTTAATATTTCAAACCAAAATAAAAATTCAAAATAACCGAACCGAATTTGAAAAACCGAACCAAATCGAATTTATTTCGGTTTGGTTACGGATGTTATTTTTATCAATCCAAAAACCGATAAACCGAATCAATATTAAACAATCAGACCAAACCGATCGAACGCCCACCCCTAGTTATATATGTTTGATTAGCTAGGACTTATCTCATTAATAAAAACATAAAAAAGTTAAAGTTAAAGTACAACACCAATAATAGGTCCAATATAATTCAACAAGTGGTTCTGGACAGTAACGAAACCAGAATTTTCACTGAGAGGGTTTATAAGTGAACATACGAATTAACTGATGGAGGTTCAACGTCTATTATATACAAAAATAAAAATAATTTCAATCATATATATATAACATAATTTTTCACCGCAGCGGGCTCGGATGAACCCCTGTGTCCAAGGATGGCTTAGCTCTGGTTTTGATAGTATGTACACAGACCTTACCCTTATCTTGAGAGATCGAAAGGTTATTTTCGATAGATCTTCAGTTCAAGTAAAAACATTACAAAATAGTTTGAAAAAAGAAAAATAACGAGAGTGAAAAACTAAGACAAAATACTACTGAAAGCATGACAGAACATACTTAAAATGGAACACCAGCTACTATCAAATAACATAATAATTGAAGTACAAAAAATATTGATGGTAACATAAATTGAATAATGAGAAACTACAAGTGTAATACTATGACTACCAATATTGAATGATCAGCAAGACAACAATCAACTGCTTAACTAACCCTCTACCGTAACTCGTATCATTCATAATTTCCTGTTTAAGGTCATGTTCTCAGTAAACTGAAGTTGCATCATGTTATGTTTAGTTGAGAGATAAAAATGCAATTATCCCTAAATTTAATAATAATAATAGCGCCCCTATATTATACTATTTTAAAAAGATTTAGATCCTTTATAGAATTATTATTATTATTATTATTATTGCATGATTCATCTCAAACTAATAATAATGATATGGTGATGAAGTTTCATGATAGATTGGACATTAATTAATTTTTATTTGGAAATTTGGAGTTCAAAGATATTGTGCTATTAATGACTTAAATCTTTTCCAATCTTTATTAATATAAAATACATTCATCTTTATTCAAAGAGAAAAAAAAAGATTATACCAAATTATTGAGTCTTTTATATACTTTTTTTAAATCTAAACTATGACACATTGGGTTTTCTAGGAATGTTCTTTTTTGTAAAATGAGTCTTAATTAATATTTCAATTGATTTTACTTTTTTATTTTTCATCGACATGTTGATTAATAACTTTCCAAAACAACATGTGAGGTAGAGATAGAGACTGCATACACCCATATAAATTCTATTATTTTCAATTTTTATATTATGAAAATATAGTGAATATATTATTATTGTGGTATATTAATCAATAAACTTTAATTGAAGATCAACATGTTCTATAGAATCTCATTCCAATGGTTATGCTAAAAAATTGTGACAAAAAAAAGTCAAAAGTATGATAATTAAGTGGTTTTCTTTTAGTCTTTTTGTGCTCGATATATAAGTAAAAAATATTATCTTAAAAAGTAATATATAATTTAGATAAATATTACGATAGGTGGGATGGGGGGGTTGGTAGGAGTAGCGGGGGTGGTGTGCATGAAGACTATGGGGGTGGGGATGAAGACGAGGTCCGTTGGAGTTCGACGGTGAGTAGGACACAATCAATGTGAAATGTATTTGGAAAACTCGTGTTTTTTTTACTTTCACCGCAGAATTCATTTTTCTTATTTTTACGAAATTTGTTTTGCTAGATATAACAACAACAATAACAACAACATATCCAGGGTCATGTAGGATGGTTAAGCCAGAAGCAGGACCGATACTTTGCTTAGCCAAAATATCTGATCGAAAAAAATTCAACCTGAAAACTTTCTCTCCCCAAGAAAACCTTCTATCCCCAAGCCCATTTACTAGATTGGTGCCCCTACTCCCAAGAAGTTGCTGGTTGAGATGGTGGAACTATCGCTCGAGAAGTAAGAAGCTGATCCTTGTTTGGTCATAAGGATAATACTTCTTCTTAGGTCAGGTGGCCGGATCGGGGTTTGCTTGCGAAGGTCGGTAACATATGAATGGACTTCTACAGGGTCCTTTTATGCGCTAGATTAACAAGGTGATTTTGTACGCGAACGAAATAAGGTTTTGGAGGCGAGCGGAGTATGGTAATGAAATTGTTTAGGCGAAAGAAAGGAGAGAATGAGTGGAGTTTCAAGAATGAAAATCATATATTTTCTCATTTCTTTTTTGTAGTAAGAAGACACTAAAACACGCCCACTACACACCACAAACTCAGACGACTAGCGTCGTCCTTCCCCGATCCAAGAGATGAAATCCAACAAGTAAGATTTGGGAAGAGGAGAATAATACGCAGATCTTTCAACAACCTCGTAGAGATAGAAAGACTATTTTTAAATATATTTTTTTAAAATTTAACCAAATAAACATAAATAAATTAAAAATTATGAATAAACCCTACAACTAACACATGTGATTATCTACTAACCTTCCATATTATAAAATTATACTCATATTCTCAAAATAAATTCCCATAAAAACCTTTCTACAGTATTAAGTGTTAGGTATGATATTAATTTAGATATTTATTTGGTGGAACCAGGGGCGGACCTATATGCAATTTTATAATGCGTTGGCATTCGTTAAACTCGATATAAATTAAGTATAATTATATAAAAAAAATATAAAAATTGATATAGAATTTTAAAAAACACCCTGAAAATCAAGAAGACAGTTGAATACTTTGATTTTCAAGCGAACCTTTTAGCTTTGGACATCAATATGTGTGCTCAAATCTTCCGAACACTCACAATCCTTAAATTTTGAGTCCGCCACTGACTGAAACCGATAAATCACACGAGGTGATTAGATGCATGAAAAAGTACATAAATAAAGGTTTTGTAGTTCTTATTTTTTGATTGATTCGGTCTTTTCTTCGCTTTCACTCAAATCACATAATAAATAATTGAATAGTTACAATTTTTACGCTCTCTCAAATTTTAAATAAAAATATATTATTTTTCTTTAACTCCAAAGAAAAAAATTGATATCGAAATTTTAACTAAGAACGAATAAGTATAAGAAGAATTGCTTAAGTAAAATAGTCACTTTTTTTCTCAGATATACCGCTCTACGAGCAAGACTAAATATCACAAATATCCTTTGTCTCTTACTCTATTTTGTAATTGCACATAATTTTTATGTGATTTTAAAAATATTTGTATTTATTAATTAAAGATACACATGTAACGTGCATGATCATAAACTAATTTCTAAAAGTATTTATCGACATCAAAATTTTACACCGAAATATTTTAAACTTTAAAAACTTGAATGTTATTCTATCGTTCTAATTTTTCTGACGGTATTTTCTATTTAATTTGTCTTAAAAAGGATGATATATTTCTATACTTAAAACTAATTAACTTCTAAATTTTACTCTTAATAAGATAATTAATAGCCATACAAATATTTACGATTTAATCAGAATTATTTTTTCTTTTTTTTTTCTTTTTTGAAGGGATCAAATATCATCACGTAAATCGAAACTTAATTACTGTACTATTAAATTGACTATTCTACCCTTGGACTCTGTCGGCAGTTTGATACTCTTATTTGATTAAAGAGAATAATTGTTGGTCCTAGTATATTATTAAAAGATTTCTATTATTCTTTTTAATTAAAGTAGGACTAGTAGATCTTATTGTACATTTTTATTTTATTATTGTATAATAATAACAAGGGATAATACCTATAAAAATATCTCAAGTTTGACCAAATTATCAGTTGAGTATACTGAACTTTACGGAGGGTCCTATTACCCCCTAGATTTTTTTTCCTCATATTTTAATGACATATATCTACCACTTGGCAAACTGCGTGTGATTCACGCGCATTGAGTGTTAAAAATATTTTAAACTTTTTTTTTTTGCCAAACAGCTTCTTAATTTTATAATTATTTCAAGTTTTATATTTTTATTTATTTTTTCATTCTTCTTTTTCTTTCTTTCTTTCTTTCAACAATGATTTCTCCAGTGTTGAATTGAAATTTAATGGAACTCAATGGTTATAATTTAATGGAACTCGCTAATTGAAACTCAATGGATGATTTGAAAGATTCAAACTCAAAAACTCGCTAATTTAATTCCGAGTTCCATTAATGGAAATTGAATCTTCCGAGTTCCATTAACGGAAGATTGAATAGCTTCATACATGAAATTAAATTTTTCGAATCTTCCGAGTTTCATTAATGAATTTTTTGAATCTTTCGAGTTTCATTAACGGAAGATTGAATAGCTTCATATATGAAATTAAATTTTTCGAATCTTCCGAGTTCCATTAATGAATTTTTCAAATCTCCCGAGTTTCATTAATGAAAATTGAATCATGAAATTAAATTTTCCGAATCTTTCGAGTTTCAATGGAAAATTAATGAAAGATTTCATTCAATTATTTGAAAAAACTTTCTTCATAAACTCAATGGAATCATTATCCCTAATAACAATAATAGAATGACAATTCGTCCGACCATATTATACGGAGTGAAGTGTTGATCAGCCGAGAATTGAAGGTGACGAAAATAGGGATAGTGCGTTGGATAGCTGGACTTACTAGAGGGGATAGGGTTAAGAATGAGACTATTCGGGAGAAGGTAGAAGCGACTTCGGTGTAAGACAAAATGCAAAAAGTGAGGTTGAAACGGACAGACGCCTCAATTCGTAAGTGTGAGAGGTTGGCTATGAATGATTTCAGGCGGGGTGAATGTCGGCTGACGAAATACTGGAGGGAGGTTTCGACATGACATGGAACAGACACAGTTTATTAAGGACATGACCCTAGATAGGAAGGTATGGAGGATGCGAATTAGGTTGGAGGGCTAGTTCGTGCGAGTGAGTCGCAGCTAGTAGATAGGATGACTTTGGTGTAGCCATGCTGGTAGTCGTGGGACTATGCACGTAGGTTGGAGTTTCTAGTTCGGAGGGTTTGCGTGAGGTGTGTGCTTTCGGTTAGATAGTGCATACTACTACTCTGTGGGTATCTTATTTCTGTTATTTCATCTTGTTTCATGTTTTATTGGGGCTTTGTTTACCCTTTTTTTTGTTCTTTGCCGAGGGTCTATCGGAAACAACCTCTCTATTTTTTCGGAGGTAGTAATATAGACCGCACACTTTACCCTTCCCAAATCTCACTGCGTGGAATACACATTAAATTTAAGTAATCTAAAAAAAACGATAATTAACCTACTAGCATATGTTACTATTTATTAATAATTTAAGAAGCATTATTTTACTATTAGTCTATATAATTTAATTTCTAATAATAAGTATAAATAATAAAGACCATATGTTATCATGCTTCATAATAAATTGGACCTTAGTTTTTTATGTTTGGAAATTTGGAGTTGAAAGAGATTGTGCTATTAAAGCCTTAAACTTTTCTTTTCTTTTAAACTTTAATAAAATACATGCATCTTTATTGAAAGAGAAAAAAGAATAATATACCAAATAATTGAGTTAGGAGAATTTTCACTTTGGGTGTGTTTGGTATGAAGAAAATGTTTTCAGTTTTCTCCTGTTTGGCTGGCTTATAGGTTTTGAAAAATATTTTTCAAAT
Organism: Capsicum annuum; assembly: GCF_002878395.1. Classification (NCBI taxonomy): domain Eukaryota; kingdom Viridiplantae; phylum Streptophyta; class Magnoliopsida; order Solanales; family Solanaceae; genus Capsicum; species Capsicum annuum. The sequence continues at coordinate 36,939,465 of NC_061118.1, read as the reverse complement.
CAACTTATTTTCCTTAAAACTAAGGAAAATGACTTCCCTTCAAAAAGTAAGGAAAAGATTTACCAAAACTCCCTTTCAATCTCACTCTTAAATTGAAATATTCATATAACTCTCAAAATCACTCATCCCTACTCCGACCCTCAATCTCCCACCCCACCCCCACCCTCACCCCCACCCCCACCCCCAACCCACTCCTACCACCCCTATTAAAAAATATATTTTAATTTTTTTTATCTCACCCCTACCCAAAACCCTATTTCCTTCCCCTTTTCAAAAACAAAAAAAATAATTTATTTTTAAAAAATCAAACATTTTTCTTACCTCCTCTACCAACCTCCCCCCTTCAAAAAAATTTAAAAATTTAATTTTTTATTTTTTAAAAAAAAATTTAATTTTTTTCTTACCCCACCCTCACTCCTCTACCCCGACCCCCACCCCCAACTACCCACATTCAAAAAACATATTTCAATTTTTTTTTACCCGACTCATACTCCCCTACCCCCTACCCCCTACCCCGCACCAGCCCCCAACTTCTCCCCACCCCCACCCCGTAAAAAAAATTATTTTTTTAAAAATTAAAATTATTTTCTTACCCACCCTTTACTACCTATTTTGACAACCCTGTCACTGTCGTCGATAGTCGCTATCGCGTGCAGCCATTGTCGTTACGCCAAAGTGATGACTCAGCGAAGTCGATATTTATGGTTATTTCATTCGTGTTGAATTATTATATTTAAGAATGAAAATAGGTTTGAAAAAAGATTATTTTTCTAGAAAAATCACCAATTTAAATGCTCACTACTTTAATCTTCAAAATCGAAATAAAAATACGAAATAATCAGACCGAATTTGTAAAAATCGAACCAAACCGAAATAATTTTGATTTGGTTATGATTGTCATTTTCGTCAATCCGAAAACCAAAAAACTGTACCGATATTCAACAATCAAACCAAACAAACCGAATGCACCCCTAAATATAAGTAAGAAACAACTTATTTTTTTAGAAAATATTTCTCCTCCTTCATATCGAACACACCCCAAAAAATATTTTTTGAGATCAAAAAATATTTTTCTAAAATGTATTTTTACGCTTTAGCTAAATATTAAAATGTATTTTTTTTTAAATATTTTTCATTCACCAACCAAACATTACAAACTATTTTCCGAAAAATATTTTCCATCCACCAACCAAACACAGGAAAACAACTAAGAAATCTACTTGTTTTCCAAGAAAACATTTTCTAGGAAAACAGTTTCCATGGAAAATATTTTCCTTCATACCAAACACACCCTTTATGTCCTTTTTATTTTGTAAAATAGAAAATTCGAGTTCCACAAGTGACATTCCACGTTGATTATATTCCCGCATCCTTCAATACACCTTATTTTATTTCCAAATATTTTTAGTAGTCATTTGATTTGAACACAAGTTATGAGAAAATTAATTATGCTAGATTAGCTATATTGAGATTAGTTGTCCTGAGATTACGTATTCTGGTATTATTTTTCAATGGTTGTTTGGTTTGTGGTACTAAAAATAATATGTATTGCATTATTTCTAAGAATATATTATTTATTTACAAAAATACTCTTCATCTTATATATGTGAAAAGTGATAATCGAAGGACTTGGAGGGTAGTTTTGTCATTTTGTGGCTTTATCTCAGGATACATTATCTTGAAATTATTATACCACCAAAAGGATGGGATAACTTATCCCGATACTATCTGTTAATCTCGAAATAAATTATCCCAAACTTGACAGCCAAAGTTTTATCCCTGAATTATTTTTATCCCACGACTATTTATTTTAATACCTTACACCAAACGACCTCTTTAGTGCTTGTCTGATTGGGAAATAAGTTATCCCAAGACTTATTCCACCTTCAAGACTTATTCCACCTTCAACGTGAGACAAAAATAACACTACAATCACCGAATAACTAATTTTGAGATGAGTTATCCAACAATTTTATCCCCGCCAAACATGAAATAAACCCTCATACCAAACGAGCCCTTAAGAGTATTTTTTTTGCTTACGCACCGAATACAAAAAAAAAATAAAAATTCATTTATTTTTCAAGAAAACATTTTCCAATCGTACCGAACACATCCCTTAGTTCATGTTTTACACAAAAATATAAACAATTTTACAGGTAGTTGAAAAAGAACATTTTTCTGGTTATTCATTCCTTTTGTTCTACTCAAACAACATATCTTTAGCTTTGATAAAACTATATTACATTGTGTGTTCTTGTTTGGGATTGAAGCGTAGTTGTTGTTGTCATCGTCGTCCTCGCGTATCATATTTGAATGTGATGATGAGCTAAAACCCTGAAAAAATAAAATAAATCTCGGCATAAATTAGTAATAATCTCGAAGGTGAGTCTTGGAGCAACGGTAAAGTTAAAGTTGTCTTTGTATGACTTATAGGTCACAGGTTCAAGTCGTGACATCAGCCCTTCAGTTGCGACCCTTCACCGGGCCTTACATACTTTGTACGTAATCGCACAAGTGGGGTTTCGGAAAGGGTAGGATGTACGCCGACCTTAGCTTATCCCACCTTTGGGATAGTGAGGTTGTTTCCGATAGATTTCCGACTCAAAACAAATATAATCAAAGCATGATAGAAAAAAAAATGGCAGCAAAATAGCAAAATAAATAGAACAAATGAAACATGTACAACGACGACGACAACATACCTAGTGTATTCCCACAAAGTGGGGTCTAGGGAGGGTAAAGTGTACATAGCTCATACCATTACCTCATATGAAGTACAGAAGTTGTTCCCGATAGGCCTCCGGCTCGGGAGATAACAGTATAACAAACAAAAAACTTAAAAGCAAACAATAAAAAGGGATACCACATATGGCGGGATAACTAATCCCTGGACTAATTATCCCGGGATAACTTGTTCCCAACTAAACGACCCCTAAGATCAACAAATAGCAACGACATTGCCAAGATTTGTTTGTATTATCCAATATATGCATCTATCGAACATGGACGTTAACCAAAAAGACAGCCACATCAAGGATTTCGAGTCAATGAGTTCTGATCTTCACATACACGCATACAATCTAGTCCGAGCTAGACGCACATGGGGTTCTGCAGAGCCTGTTGCGTCTAGTCTAGATACGCCACAATTGACAAGAACCAAGATACTACCAATTTCAGTTATGCCAATGTTTCATGCCTATATCTTTCCTAATACAAGAAGACACTCATAGCATCATTCCGAACTTAAAAGGGCAGCATGGTGCACTAAAGCTACCGCTATGTGCGGTGTCCGGGGGAAGGGTCCCACCACAAGGGTGTATGGTACGCAGCCTTACCTTGCATTTCTGCCAAAGGCTATTTCCAAGGCTTCATTCCGGACTTAAGAACGCAAAAAAACTAAACACATAAGGCAAGTCATAAAAATAAGCATCTTTAAAGACGTAATGCGGGATAAATTACTTACTTTCAAAGATGAAATGTTGAGGACAATTGCCGCGCAAGTGATTAAATATGACTTAATTCCGAGCTGAACTTGCAGAAAAAGTTGCAGAGTTATTTCCGTTCAATCTGCTTCCGTTATGAGCAACCATACTATCATTGTGTCTCTGCTCCGCGTTTGAAGGATCCGGTATGTTATTGTCTGTTCTATTTTCTCGTGTCTCGAAGCGTTCCATCATGCGAGATACATTAGCTATTTCAGCATTAACTTCTCTCCTAACTTCGGAACCAATATCTGCTGCCATAGAATTACTTCGAGAAAACAATCTCTCCTTCCACCCTCGTGTACTCCTCGAGATTGATTCTCTATATCTGGAAAGCAAAAAAAAAAAACACATTCAACATGCTTCAAGCTTCTAATACGACACTCTCAAGAAAAAGCAAGTTTAGCAATTCATACTTCATTGACATTGAATTAAATCGAGATTTCCAGGATTCCGATAGTGATTGGAAGTCTGATGGTCCTGCTGTATCCTGGTTTTTGGTGATAGATGAACTAGAAGAGCTTCTAAAATGAAATGAAACCATAAGACGATGACAAATTTTGATTAGAGAAACAGGTGTACCATTGAACAATTCACAAAACTGATGTTAAGCCAAGAGATTGAAAATCATCAATACCTATCACCAACAGATATTCCTTCGTTAACGGTTTGCGGGTGAACATATCGAGATGATGAAGCGGAAAGTTGATTACTTTGATCAAATGAAAGTTGAGGCAAAAAATGTGCGGGCTCACTGCGGACAGCAGTAATAGGAACAGAAGGATCAGCAATAGCTTGACCAGAATCTGATTCAGCAGGAGTAACGGAAGCTGAAACAGCAGCGGCAGTAGGAGATGAATCAGGATGAGTTGAAAACACTAAAAAATGTGGATGGCCATGAGAAGATGACCGATTTCTTGAGCCCTCTCGTTGACCAAAGTGGCGTCCCCTTCCCATTGCTGCAGCAGCAGCCAAATGCTGAATAATGCGCTCTTCGAGTTCAGACTCACTCATCCCCGTGGTTAACTAGAGAACAATCAAAAAAGAAAACGAGATGACACAACATTATAGCTTTGTGGAATTTCATTAATCAGATAGGAGAAAGAACAAAGGTTGTGAAGCTCGGACGGGTAAATAGATATGCTGAAATTCAAGATTTACCAGAGTAGGACGACGGAACACTGAAGCATTTCTTGCCTGATTAAACCTAAGAGTCCTCTCTTGTTCCACAGCCTCAAGCAATTCTTGACTGCAATATCATCCGAATCAGGGGAATCAATCAAAGTTGAATATCAAGGTAACGCGTAGCATGAAAAAGATCTGAAAGTTGTGAAATTGGGAAACAAAAAGAAGTCAAATGAACCTCGTAGGATCTTTCAGACTCAGGGGCTGCCAACACATTGGACAATTAGAACTTCTCTGATGCCTGTATTGAAAATTTATACAAATTATAAATAAACTCGAACAAAACATATGTTAGTTTTGAACTTCAGAACCAAAATCGGTCCCAGAGTTTGACAAGCTCTTATGTACAAAAAGCGATTTTAACAAACAAGAATACCGGTTACAGGATTTAAAATCAACAAGAAAATTATGTGAACATTAAAAATAACATATCAAACATCTCCCAACTCATAAGGCATACTTATTGAGAAAAACAACCCGAATGAGATAGTTGCCATGCATATTCTACCAATGCAAATACTTTAGAATTATAGGTTTAACTCTTAATAAAGGGAAGGAAACATCGTTTGTCAATTATTACTTGTTGGGGCGAAGCACAGACGATCGAGCAGAGCCAAGGAAAGAGGGAAGAGCTATTGACTGGAAAGTAGAAGACTGCTGGCCTGGGAGAAGGCGGCCTTTCTCAGGAAAGATGCCCCAATTTCACTCTTCTTTTTTTTTCCCGCGGTCCAGAAGGCTAAAAGGCGGGGGAGAAGGAGGTGGAACCTCTAACTAATCGACCTGGACACAAATAATTCTCCGGCATCCAAGAGATTTGTGACAAGTGCAGCAGGTTAAGAAGAGGCAAAAACAGTTAGGACTCAAAGTTAGTTATGTCTGTTAAGCACTATAGCAGTTTTTTGTTTTTACTGTTGTAACAGAATCACTGCAGCAGAGTCCAAGAGTGAGTTAGGCGGTTATTGTTCAATGATTAGCTATAAATACTCATGTGTAATGATCCACAGCTATTCAGAAATCATAATACAACTCATCTTCTCTCTTATTCTTCTCAATTTAGCTATTTTTCTCGGTTAATACCCTGATCTTAGCTCTCTCCTTCCTCGAGGTTAACCTCCTGGATTGATTTAGTTCTTCGAGGTGCATCAATTGGTATCAGAGCTCGTGATTCTCGGCTGAATAATCATGGTTGTGCGTGATAAAAATGTCGATAAATCAACAGAAGAGGTCGATGGGAAATTGTCACAAATCCAAGATCAACTGCAGAAATTGATGGATGGAATGCTGATCATGAATGATCGAAATGCGCGTACAAATAAGGAATTAATGGAGATTAAACAAGCTTTGGGAAATTGGAATCAGAAGGAAAGAAATGTAAATGAAGGCAGGGCTGAATCTTCAGTAGGTGGTGATGAACCAAGGGGGCAAGTGTGTTCCCAGCAGAACAGAGAATTTCAAGATTCTAATGGTAAATTTCAGAGAATTTCAAGATTCTAATAATAAATTTCTTACTCGTTGTTCTAAGCTTGAATTCCCTCGATTTTCTGGCCATGATTTGCGAACCTGGTTGTATAAGGTGGACCAGTTTTTTTCCATGGATGAGGTTCCACCTGATCAAATGGTTAGAGTAGCTTCAATTCATCTAGATGGTGATGCTATAGCCTGGCATAGGTCATATATGAGATCTAGAACTGCTACAAAAGATCCTTCTTGGTCTGAGTATGTACTAGCCCTTAATGATAGATTTGGTGATAGTTTTGAAGACCCAATGGAAGCTATTATGAATTTACAACAGACTGGTAGTGTGAAGGCTTATCAAGCTGAGTTTGATAGGTTGTTATGTGGGGTTAACTTGTCTGATGAAAATGCCTTGAGTTGTTACTTAGGAGGGTTGAAACCTGAACTTAACAAAGCTGTTAGGATTCAGATTCCAAGAACACTTCGCCAAGCCTACAAAATCACTAGATTGCAAGAAGAGGTTTTTGAAGCTCAAGTTCAATCTTGGGATTTGAAGATGCCAGGCCTATTACCTTACCCCTAAACCTCCCTTTCAACCAAGATCCTCTAATAACACACCTGTAGTTAAGAAGAATGTTGGGACTAATCAGATGACTAGTCAGATGGTACACACCATCTAAAATGTTGTTAGTAAAATTCCCGGTAGAAGACGTTCCGCGGCTGAAATGAATGAGAAAAGGGCAAAAGGCCTTTGTTTTTTCTGTGATGAACCTTATATACAAGGACATAACTGTAGAAGTAAGAAGCAACTGTATATGGTAGAGGTATTGGAAGATGAAGATACTGCAGAGATAAGTGATGGTGATGTAGTGCAAGAATTGCTGAATGAACCTGAAGACTGTATGACTATATCACTTCAAGCTTTTACTGGCGTTTCTAGTTATCAAACTATTAGAGTCACAGGGTATCATGAGAAAGGCCCTTACAGGTGTTAATTGATCAATCTATAGCCACAAGGTTGGGTTGTCAGGCTGATCATATAGTGGAACAATATATCAGTATTGCAGATGGTAGAAAAGTGTAGACTGCTGCTGTGTGTAAAAATCTGCAGTGGTTACTACAAGGTACGACTTTCGCTTCAGACTTTCTGTTATTACCTTTAGGAAATGTGGATATTGTGTTGGGAGTTTAGTGGTGAAGCACATTGGGAAAGATACTATTTGATTTTAAGAACGGGACAATTGAATTTGTTTACAAGGGAAAGAAACATGTGTTGAGAGGAGCTAGTGATAAACTTAAGCCTGCTAAGGCAGAGGAGGTGATTAAACTAGAAGCACAAGCTGCTCAATTGTTTATGTTATCACTGGTGGATAGTACAACAGCTGACACTAGTTGCTACAACATCCAAGCTACTTCATCTACTGGTATAGATCCTGCTTTAGATGCTCTAATTAAGTAGTACTCTTGTTTGTTTGAAATACCTAGAACACTCCCTCCACACAGAGGAGAAACTTGTGCAAGAATTGATGGAACAAGGGGTAATACAACATAGTACTAGCCCTTATGCTTCCCGAGTGGTGTTAGTAGGAAAAAAAGATGGTACATGGAGGCTTTGTGTGGATTATAGAACCTTGAATCAGTTGATTATCAAAGATAAGTTCCCTATACCAATGATTGAAGACTTGCTTGATGAATTAAGGGGTGCTATGTTGTTTTCCAAAATAGACTTGAGGGCAGGGTATCATCAGCTGAGAATGGACAAGAATGATACTTATAAAACTACTTTTAAGACCCATAAAGGCTACTATGAGTTTTTAGTTATGCCTTTTGGCTTAACTAATGCACCTTCCTCCTTTCAAGGGTTGATGAATGTTGTTTTTAAACCTTTACTGAGGAAATCAATTTTTGTGTTCTTTGATGACATACTCAACTATAGTAAGACATTGAATGATCATGTTGCACATGTTAAGGCTGTATTTGAATTGATGAAGCAATATCAGTTGTATGCAAAGATGTCCAAGTGTGCATTTGGGGTGGATAAGGTAGAATACTTAGGCCATTACATAAGTGCTGAAGGTGTTTCAACTGATCCTAAAAAGATCAGTGTTGTGCAGCAATGGCCACTTCCAAGCAACATCAAGCAATTGAGGGGTTTCTTAGGTCTTGCTGGATACTATAGGAGATTTATTCAAGGCTTTGGCGCCATTTGTAGACCACTACATGACCTGTTAAAGAAGGAAAGGATTCAATTGGATTGACCAGGCTACTACAGCATTCCATGCACTCAAACAAGCCTTAGTTTCTGCACCTGTGTGGGCTATGCCTAATTATTCCTTGCTTTTTGTGGTTGAGACTGATGGAAGTGGAAAGGGGATTGGTGCTGTGTGAATATAACAGGGTCACCCCATTGCATATATCAGTAAAGCCTTGGTTCCAAAACACCAAGCCATGTCTGTCATGTCTGTCAGGGAATTGTTGGCTCTTATATTTGCTGTTACAAGGTGGTCTCATTACTTGCTAGGAAGACACTTTGTTGTTAAGACTGATTAGAAAGCCTTAAAATATTTGTTAGATCAGCAGATACACACTGACTTTCAAGTTGCAGGAATTTCTAAACTTATGGCTTTTGATTTCTCTATTGAGTATAAAAAGGGGTCTGAGAACAAGGCTGCTGATGCCTTGTTTAGAATGCCGGATGCTGAACTCTTGGTTGTTTCCATTTTGTCTCCATATGATGTTCTATATGATGAAATTAAAGAGAGTTGGATACAAGATCCTAAGCTGCAGGAAATTATTACAAGATTGTAGGTTCAACCTTTTAAGCACTATACTTAGTGTCATGAACAACTGAGATGGAAAGGTAGATTGGTGGGTGATAATCCACAATGAAAAGGAAGATGATGGAATTGTGGCATAACACTACTCAAGGAGGGCACACAGGGATAGATGCTACTACTTGGAGATTGCAGTCACTATTCTATTGGAAATCCCTTTTGCAGGATGTTAAATCTTTTATACAACAATGTGACATATGCCAAAGAAACAAGTATGATGCAGCTGCTTATCCTGGTTATCTGCAACCTCTTCCTATTCCTGAAAGTGTGTGGATTGATGTGTGCTTAGATTTCATTGAAGGACTTCCTAAATCTAATAGGAAAGATGTCATATTGGTTTTGGTTGACAGACTGAGCAAGTATGGTCATTTCTTATGCTTGCATCCTTATACTGCTCAATCAGTAGCTCAGTGTTATTTGGACCATGTTTTTAAGCTTCATGGTATGCTAGGGACCATGACAAGTGATAGAGATCCTGTGTTCTTAAGCTCCTTTTGGCAAGAACTTTTTACACTTCAAGAAGTGCAATTGCAGAGATCCACAGCTTACCATCCTTAGATTGATGGTCAAACTGAGGTGCTCAAAAGGACTCTAGAGACTTACTTGAGATGCTTTTGCTCCGACAAACCTAAGGACTGGTCTACCTATATACCCTTGGCTGAGTGGTGGTCAATACCACTTACCGTTCCACCATCAAGTGTACCCCTTATGAGGTATTGTATGGTCAAAAACCTCCTATCCATTTGCCTTACTTGGTCGGCATGAGTGCTTCTGAGATGGTCGACAGGTCACTAGAAGCTAGAGAATCCATCATTCAATTGCTGAAATTTCACATGGCTAGAGCTCAACAACAAATGAAAGACATTGCTGATAAACATAGAACTGATAGATCATTTTCAGTGGGTGATTGGGTGTACTTAAAACTTCAACCTTATAGGCAAGTTACAGTAGCTACTAGACCATTTAACAAGCTGGCAGCCAAGTATTATGGTCCTTATATGGTGGAGGCTAGGTTGGAGTTGTTGCTTATAGGTTGTTGTTGCCCAAGGATGTTCTTATTCATCCTACTTTCTATGTCTCTCAGCTCAAGAAATGTTATGCAGTTCCCATGAGCTTCAACCATCCACCTGTTCTGCACTTATCTAGTCCCTTTCGTCCTGAGCCTGAGTCAGTTCTAGATAGGAGGATGGTCAAGCGCGGCAACAAGGCAGTAGATCAGGTCCTAGTCAAATGGACTGATCTTGATGCAGTTCAAGCTACTTGGGAGTTTGTTTCAGAGTTACACACTAGGTTTCCTGGTTTCAATCCTTGAGGACAAGGATGTTCTTCACGGAGGGGTATTGATACAAGTGTAGCAGGTTAAGAAGAGGCAAAAACAATTAGGACTCAAAGTTAGTTAAGTCTGTCAAGTACTATAGCAGTTGTTTGTTTTTACTGTTGTAACAGAATCACTGTAGCAGAGTCCAAGAGTAAGTTAGGCGGTTATTGTTCAATAATTAGCTATAAATACTCATGTGTAATGATTCACAGCTATTCAGAAATCATAATACAACTCATGTTCTCTCTTATTCTTCTCAATTTAGCTATTTTTCTCGGTTAATACCCTAATCTTAGCTCTCTCCTTCCTCGAGGTTAACCTCCTGGATTGATTTAGTTCTTCGAGGTGCATCAATTTGAGATTCAATAAGTAACTCGGTGAATGCTTTCTAAGAAAGGTTGGTCGTAATAGATTGACTTTCACGCTAGTTCTTGCTCTAGCATGAAAGTTCCATTTCAAGGAAGGACGATGTACTATAATACTTTATCTTTTGTCGAGCCCTGCTTTGTTCTCTGGTTTGATGGTTGTAAGTGCACCATGGACAACTAATAAGAACACTATTATTTATGTCTATATTTATGCATAAATTACCACAAGTAGTCCATTCATTCCCTCTCTGTTTATGGTTTATTTGTATGAAATAAGAAAACTAATTTGTAATTACAAATCATACAACTTTAGGAAAAAATAGTTGCATTAATTAAACATGGTTACCCTTGTATAAATGTCTCTAGTTCAACGTAATCATGATGCTAATTGCTAATTTACTCACAACAAAAGACAAAAGAAAAGGAATATTTAAGCTCACTATGATTATTATGCACCTAAACTGACAGAAGAATATAATGAAGCTATCTGATTTAGCCATATCTTTCAGTTACAAACCGAGCTCTATTTGTTTTGGGTGTTCCGACTATTCAGAGTTCTTGTTCTGTGAATGGAACCCTTACCTATAGGCTTGGTGATCACACTTGTGGACCTTCTTTCTTAACAGTTGTATTGGCACTATTCTCCTATTTTCTTATTCTTTGAATCCAGTTAGCACGTGTTTTTTTTTTGTGCTTTGGTTACCGCTTTATTTCATTGTCGTTATGTTCTTTTTTTATATATTATGCAATTCCCTTCGTTTTGCATTATTTTGATGTTGTTACTGCTCTCGTTTTTGTATTCCCTTTTTCAAACGGTTTAGAAATGCCTTAATTAAGCCAATGGTCTATCGGAAACAATCTTGCAATCTCTACGAGGTAGGAGTAAGGTCTGCGTACACTCTACCATCCCCCGACCCCACTTGTGGGATTCCACTATGTTGTAGTCTTCATTCTCATTCTCCTATTTTTCTCTATCCCCCCTTTCTCCTTTCTAGTGTTGCATCAATCTTGGTACCCGACATCAAATTCCGATTCATTAAGCTGCTACACTTTTAGAACTCATTACTACCTTCTCAAAAGAACCCATTACTTACTAAATAAACCCATCGCCTACCCCCAATACAACCCAGCCAACATCATTCAACTGACAGCTTTTCATCATTTAACTGAAGCAATAATTAGAAAGTTACTACCAGGAGGTCACGAGTTTAAGCCTTGGAAACAACCTCTGGCAGAAATGCAAGGTAAGGCTGCGTACAATACACCCTTGTGGTGGGGCCCTTCACCGGACCCTGTGCATAGCGGAAGCTTTAGTGCACCGGGCTGCCCTTTTAATAATTAGAAAGTTAGATCTCTCAAAATCTTTCTTGATAGTTGGTGATAACACTCCTTAATTGTCTTTATACTAACAGGCACCACTACAAGTTGAAAATCCAATCCGATATATGCTGGATAGAAGCAAAAATTGTTTCATAGAAGGATCATCACTTGACACAACATAGACTAACGAGGATGAATTCCGTTCTATAAATCTACATCTTTTGGTAATCTCACTCGCCGTCGTACATTTTCTTCAACTGAGGAAGAATGGTGTAGGAATAAAAACCATTACTTGGAGATACTATTATCTTTTAGTTAGAGATAAAGCTTATATATATTAGCTTGAGATGGTCGGGTCCTTATCTAGGCTACACAAAGAGTTTCAGATGTTCAAGATGATTTGATTATTCAAGGTTCCACAGAGTTTCAAATGTTCAAGATGATTTGACTATTCAAGGTTCCTATTCAATAAATCCGATAGTTATGATTTGTTGAGAAACCAGAATAATCCTTGATGAACAATACTCTATGAATTGATTTATCTATCTATTTCTCTTTTATTCTTTTGCAGCTTACCGAGGATATGACCTTAGGAAGGAAGATATGGAGGTCAAGGATTAGGGTAAAAGAGTACTAGGTAGTAGATATGAGTAACTTTATCACACCTTCTAAACCGACATCAACTTCATGGCAAAAAGATTCTCAAAATCAATAAAGATGACGGAAACAGGCAACACTAGGTGATTTCTTCCCATTTGTCTAAGCCTTAGTGGATAGAGTTACCCGATACCTATGCTGGTGGCAGGTAGCATGTACCCCGTGGAATTACCCAAGGTTGTGCAAGCTTGCCCGGACACCAGGGCTATCAAAAAGAATATCTTTTTTACTTCTCCGTTTTACTATCCCAACTCACATTTATGATAGCCAGTTAGCCAGCCCCTCCCAAAAAAAGACAGTCACAAAAGCTATCAAGTCTAAGGGTATGTTTGGTATGATGGAAAATATTTTTCATGGAAATGTTTTCTTGGAAAATGTTTTCTTGGAAAATAAGTTGATTTTCTACTTATTTTCTCATGTTTGGTTGGTGAGTGGAAAATATTTTTCGAAGAATATTTTATGATGTTTGGTTGGTGAGTAGAGAATATTTTTTAGAAAAATATTTTCTAGTGTTCGATTGGTGAGTGAAAAAATATTTTTTAGAAAATACTACTACCTGTTAACTAGTATATCTGTGCCTCTAGCAACTCAACAATTTGTAAGAACTAATTTAAGCATAACAAATAATATCAATATCGAATACTAAAATATTACAATCACTAAATTTAAGCAACTATTAATTAGCAAATATAGGAGACACTTTTCAACATTTTGTCAGGACAATCTCAAGATACTATAATTAATAGGAATATAACGGAACGACAAACTTATTCAACCTCGTGAAACAAGTTACATCAATGACAAAATGAAATATGCAATTAGTAAAAGTAACATAGGTAATTCTTCTTCTATGCATATGAAAATAACAATACATTCAGCGAACACTGGAAATGGGAAAAATTCGGGATTCACCATTTTTTATTTCAAACAGTAAAAAATTGAAGCAAAGTACAGTGAAAAATATTTTCGTGAGAAATGCGAATTTTTTGAGTCATGTGAATATGAGTGTTGTTAGGGTGAGGAGAGGAGCGGGGGTGGGGTCATAAGTCACATTTGTCATTTTCTGAAAAATGACTTCCCTTGGCTCATGAGGAAGTCATTTTCCCTCAAATTGACGAAAATGAGTTGTTGTGGAAAATATTTTCCCAACATTTTATTACAACCAAACAAGGGAAAATTGGAAAACATTTTCCATCATACCAAACACACCCTAAATTTCTTTTTCTATTACTATGGATTTCAAATCACCAAATGACATTTTAATAGCCCAGAAAACAACAAATAAGCTACTGAATGCAAAATAACAAGAGCAATGAATTAAGATTCTCAAAATCAACTTCATGAAAAAAAAAATCTCAAAATCAATAAAGACGGCTGAAGCAGGGTTTGTTGCAAAAGCATACCATTCTAGGATGCACTGGAGGTGAAATTCATGCTTGCAGCTTGTTAGCTGTTGAACAACAAACCAGATATCTTAGGCAATTTTCAACACCTCGGTAATAACGGCCAGAACGAGAAAAACAATCCTATACTTGATAGGAGAAAAAGAGGGGGATGGGGGTTGAGGGTTGGGAGGGGGGAGTGCGGTGCACAAAACATCCTGTGTTAGCAAGGTCCGGGGAAGGCCGCACACTAAGGGTGTGATGTTGATGGCCCGCTGACCTATAGGCCACACGGAGACAACTTTACTGTTGCCCCAAGGCTCCCCTTCAATTCTATACTTAATAAACATTTATATTTTGTGCAAAAAGTTTTCCATAGTGTTCACCGTCGAAGGATCACTTTCGCAGAAAGCCTCAAGACAAATGCTGCAGGCATCATCACAGGCATCTTGAATTCCTCCTTCCACAAAAGCTGCAGCTGATGTGGTATGACTCTCCGCTTTCTTGAGCTCGTCGTCCATTTCCAGAACCTTATCTCATGACAGTCCTACTAGCTTCCTCCAAGAGCAAAGAATATTAGAATAAAGTAGAAATTACGAGAGAAAAACTAGGAAGTCCATTCGTAATTGATGAATCCTCAGCCAATGTATAACGTACACCGAGACATTCAAGAATTCTAACAAAATTGAAGAATCTTAAGTTCGGAGTAAATACGTCTTAATTTAATAAAAGCACCATTTGGGTATATTCCGAATCTGTGCATACACATACACTAACATTCATTTATTTTATAACACAAAATTTAAAAAATGCCGAATCTGGAAGAAGATTGTTCTCATTATAACATATCTTCATTACATAAAATCATCATCTAGGTATTCTCGATAAGCATGCACACACATACATTAAAAGTCCATTTCATCAAACAAATGGAAAAAGTGAAAACTTTATCACAAATATATATATAAAAATCACATGTTTACCTTCACAACAAGAAAAATCTTGAAACAAATGCAAACTTTATCTCAAGTAAAAAAAAATTTCATATATCTACATTCACCACAAGAAAATCTTGAAAAAAATTCAAACTTCAACACAACTATTAAGAAATTTCACATATTTACATTCACCACAAGAAAAATCAGACCAATATGAAGGGCAGCCTAGAGCAATAAACCTCCCGCTATGTGCGGGGTGCAGGGAAGGGCCGGGCCACAGGGGTCTATTGTATGCAGCCTGACCTTACATTTCTATAAGAGGCTGTTTCCAAGGCTTGAACCCCTGACCTCCTGGTCACGACCTCATGGTCACATGACAACAACTTAACACCAATATAAATATATATAATAACAGTCACTTATTTAGATTCACCACAACAATATTTTGAAAAAAATCCAAACTTCAACACAAATACAAAGATATTTCACATATTTACGTTCAACACAAGAAAAATCATACCAATATAAAGGGCAGCCTAGTGCACTAAACCTCCCGCTATGTGTGGAGTCCAGGGAACGGCCGGACCACAAGGGTCTATTGTACACAGCCTCATCTAACATTTCTGCCGGGGGCCGTTTCCAAGACTTGAACCCCTGAACTCTTGATCACATGACAGTAACTATAGACCAATATATATATATATATATATATATAATAAAAATCACATATTTAGATTCACCACAACAAAATCTTGAAAAAAAATCCAAACTTTAACACAAATACAAAGAAATTTCACATATTTACATTCAACACAAGACAAATCTAGAACCAATGCAAACTTTAACACAACTACTAAGAAATTTCACATATTTACATTCACCACAAGAAAAATCATACCAATATAAAGGACAGCCTAGTGCACTAAACCTCCCGTTATGTGCGGGGGAGGGCCAGACCAATTATACGCAGCCTCACTTTACACTTCTGTCAGGGATTTTCAAGGCTTGAACCCCTGACCTCCTGGTCATATGACAACAACTTTACACCAATATATATAATAAAAATCACATATTTAGATTCACCACAACAAAATTTTGAAAAAAATCCGAACTTTAACACAAAAACAAAGAAATTTCACATATTTACGTTCACCACAACAAAAATCGTACCAATATAAAGGGCAGCCTAGTGCACTAAACCTCCCGCTATGTGCGGAGTCAGGGAAGGGCCGAACCACAAGGGTCTATTGTACGCAGCCTCACCTTACATTTATGCCCGGGAATGTTTCCAAGGCTTAAACCCCTTACCTCTTTGCCACATGACAGCAACTTCACACCAATATATATATATATATATATATATATATATATATATAATAAATATCCCATATTTAGATTCACAAAACAAAATCTTGAAAAAAAAAATCCAAACTTTAACACAAGTACAAAGAAATTTCACATACTTACATTCACCACAACAAAAATCTTGAAAAAAAAAAAATGCAAACTTCAACACAACTACAAATAAATTCCACATATTTACATTCACCACAAGAAAATCTTGAAAAAAATTCAAACTTCAACACAACTATTAAGAAATTTCACATATTTACGTTCATCACAAGAAAAATCATACCAATATAAAGGCAACCTAGTGCAATAAACCTTCCGCTATGTGTGGGGTGCAGGGAAGGGCCAGACCACAAGAGTATATTGTACACAGTCTCACCTTACATTTCTGTAAGAGGTTGTTTCCAAGGCTTGAATCCCTTACCTCCTGGTCACGACTTCATTGTCACATGACAACAACTTTACACCAATATATATAATAAAAGTCACATATTTAAATTCACCACAACAAAATTTTGAAAAAAAATTCAACTACAACACAAATACAAAGAAATTTCACATATTTACGTTCACCACAAGAAAAATCATACCAATATAAAGGGCAACCTAGTGCACTAAACCTCCCGCTATGTGTGGAGTCCAGGAAAGGGCCGGACCACAAGAGTATATTGTACACAGTCTCACCTAACATTTCTGTCGGGGGCCGTTTCCAAGACTTGAACCCCTGAACTCTTGATCACATGACAGTAACTATAGACCAATATATATATATATATATATATATAATAAAAATCACATATTTAGATTCACCACAACAAAATCTTGAAAAAAAATCCAAACTTTAACACAAATACAAAGAAATTTCACATATTTACATTCAACACAAGACAAATCTAGAACCAATGCAAACTTTAACACAACTATTAAGAAATTTCACATATTTACATTCACCACAAGAAAAATCATACCAATATAAAGGGCATCCTAGTGCACTAAACCTCCCACTATGTGCGGGGTCTCAGGGAAGGGCCAGACCACAAGGTCTATTATACGCAGCCTCACCTAATATTTCTGCCAGGGTCTATTTGTTGTTGTTGAACTCGTGACCTCCGAGTCACATGACAACAACTTTACAGCAATATATATAATAAAAATCACATATTTATATTCACCACAAGAATCTTAACAAAATGCAAACTTTATCTCAACTATTGAGAAATTTTACATATTTACATTCAACACAAGAAAAATCTTGAACAAATTCAAACTTTCACACAACTATTAAGAAATTTCACATATTTACATTCACCACAAGAAAAATCATACCAATATAAAGGGCAGCCTAATGCACTAAACCTCCCTCTATATGCGGAGTCCAGGGAAGGGCCGGACCACAAGAGTCTATTATACGCAGCCTCACCTTACATTTATGCCCGGGGATATTTCCAAGGCTTGAACCCCTTACCTCCTGGTCACATGACAACAACTTTACCCCAATATATATGATAAAAATCATATATTTAGATTCACCACAACAAAATTTTGAAAAAAATCCAAAATTTAACACAAATACAAAGAAATTTCACATATTTACGTTCACCACAAGAAAAATCATACCAATATAAAAGGCAGCCTAGTGCACCAAACCTCCCGTTACGTGCCCGGTCCAGGGAAGGGCCGGACCACAAGGGTCTATTGTACGCAACCTCACCTTACATTTTTGTAAGAGATTGTTTCCAAGGCTTGAACCCGTGACCTCCTAGTCACATGACATCAACTTTACACCAATATATATAATAAAAATCACATATTTAGATTCACCACAAAAATCTTGAAAAAATGCAAACTTTATCTCAACTATTAAGAAATTTCACATATTTACTTTCACCACAAGAAAAATCTTGAACAAATGCAAACTTTCACACAACTATCAAGAAATTTTACATATTTACGTTCATCACATGAAAAATCATACCAATATAAAGGACAGCTTAGTGCAATAAACCTCCCGCTATGTGTGGGGTGCAGGGAAGGGCCGGACCACAAGGGTCTATTGTATGCAGCCTCACCGGCTTGAACCACTGACCTCATGGTCACGTGACAACAACTTTACACCAATATATATAATAAAAGTCAAATATTTAGATTCACCACAACAAAATTTTGAAAAAAATCCGAACTTTAACACAAATACAAAGAAATTTCACATATTTACATTCACCACAACAAAAATCATACCAATATAAAGGGAAGCCTAGTGCACTAAACCTTCCGCTATGTGCGGAGTCAGGGAAGGGCCAGATCACAAGGGTCTATTGTACGCAACCTCAACTTACATTTATGCCCGGGGATGTTTCCAAGGCTTGAACCCCTTACCTGGTGGTCACATGACAGCAACTTTACACCAATATATATATATATATCACATATTTAGATTCACACAACAAAATCTTGAAAAAAAAACCCAAACTTTAACACAAATACAAAGAAATTTCACATATTTACAATCACCAAAACAAAAATCTTGAAAAAAAAAAAATGCAAACTTCAACACAACTACAAATAAACTCCACATATTTACATTCACAACAAAAAAATTCTCAATAACATGCCAAATTTAAAAAAAAAAAAATTCCATAAACAGAACAATTACAATCTTCATAAACTAGATCAATAAGAGCTATAATTTTCATATTGCATTTATTTAATTGATTAAGAAACTTTACCTCAAAAAAAGAGAATCAGATAAATGTTCTTGAAAATGGGTCAAATGGATGAGAAAAATATGCCATAAATTAGAAAAATTAAAGGTCTGATATTTTCTGCCATGAAAAACATAAATTAAAGAAATTGTTGTTAATTAAGTTAGAAATAAGGGAGACAAAAAGAGAGAATATAATTAGAAAATGGTAATGGGGATCACGTTCTTTTACCTCATATCATTATTATTTTTGTCATTTTGTCCAACTAACATTTATATTTGGCAATATTACATTTAGGAAGATGCTCCGTTTCCACTGAACTGTACACGAAATCAGTGAGAGAGAATGAATTTTAGAAGGGTCGTATTGCCCTGAATTAATTAAAATCGTATTAGTGGCAAACTTAGTGCCTATGTGGCATATATGTATGCCTACGTGGACCTGTAATGTGTTGATTCATTAATGTGCCACGTAGGCACTAAGGTTGGTAAAAATACGATTTTAATTAGTTCAGGGTAATAGGACCCTTCTAAAGTTCGGGTATATCTCAGAATTTCGTATATAGTTCAAGGTGAAAACAGAACATTTTCTCTCACATTTATATAAGATTGAATAAATAGATACAGACGTACTGTGCATAGGTATCTCACTTGAATTGTCACGTAGGATGCCCATAAGATACATGCATCTATTTGATTTAACTTTATGCGCGTAACATTCAAATTTGGCAATAATACATTTATATAAAGTTGAACAAATACACAAATGTGTATTATGTGGAGGCATCTCACGCGAATTGCCACGTAATACGCTGATAAGATACGTGCATTTATTTATTTAACTTTATGCATGTTTAAGTCTCTATTTATGCACACATAAAATTTCGAGGACATAGATATTAGTTAAAGCCGAGTTAAAAAGGCACAACTATATATCATGCCAATAAACAGACATTCAAACGTTATCTGTTACTGGTGGGAGACGACAGACATATCGTAGAATTAATTGCGAAGCGCATAAACTGACCCGAATATCACAGTTATCCAAAAAAAATAAAAAAAACAGACATTCAAAAATGATCTTAATCGACAAGAAAAATTCTTATGTTAAAGCTCACATGAGACCTAAGTTACGAGGATTCCTCATTTTTAATGCCGCACTCGTGTCGGTTTCTTTAAAAATACATTAATTTTGGTGAATCCAACACGCACCCATTGACAGTTTTGACGAGTTCGAACATCATAACATAAGACTTTATGGAGGGATCCTATTCATACCACAGTAACATTTAGACATTTTAACTTGATTTCACTTGACAACTAAATACGCCAATTAATATCTCTTGTGTTTTTTGGATATCCGATACCGATGTTACACATAAATTTCGAAGGTATCTTTATATATTGGAGTATTCCACGATATAGTGGAGAAGAGTTGTGGTGTATAATAACACATCTTCAAATTTGAAGGTGTTTGATTATCAATTGAGATCAAATTAAAATATTTATCTATGTATTATATCATTGTTATACAACATCCTAACGTCGTTTGGTAGGATATATTAGAGTTAACTAATATTTGTATTATTCATGATATTATGTAATTCTTTGTTTGACAGAAATAAAAGGTAATTAATATATGAATAAACATGATTAAACATATCATATGTAGCCCAAACTGTATTAGCTTATCATGACTAAGTGATAATTAACATAAAAAAATATGTAATACATGTGTTATGTAATTATTGAGTTAATGTAAAACTTGGATGTTAATAAAGTTTTAACTGGACAAATTATGCATATCAAATAGTTTTTTGGGGGGTTAGGAATGAGAATTTGATAACCACCAGCGGAACGGATTTGGTGCAGTGGATGGGGTTGCTCTTCTCTTAACTAGAGGTCTCGGGTTCGAGTTTCGGGCATGAAAAAATCCTTGGTAGGAAGCGCTATCCCCGAATGGGCCCTACCCGGTGCGAATCCGAATTAGTCGGACTCATCCCTTAACCAGAGATTTCGGATTCGATCTCTGAGTATGAAAAAATCCTTAGTAAGAAGTGCTACTCCGAATGGGTCTTACCCAGTGTGAACCCGAATTAATCGAGCTCCAATGTAGGTTCCGCACACCTGGAAAAAAAAAAAAGTTAGATTGGATGATCTCTAATATTCTTTGAAGAATAATTGTGTTTGGTGGCAAATGATTGGTAGTTTGGTACTATAATTAACTTAAATTATAGTAATGATAATATACAAGATACAATTAATATGATATGATAATTAATCCATAAAATGAATTATCATACATGTTGGATTTGTTTACATTTGAGGATTAGGTCATGTTTGCTTTAAGTAAAACAATTGGAACAAGTCACCAGTCCTTGTATTAATATTTCTTTTTTTAAAAAAAAAATATCGTAAATAGCTTTTCCGAAAAAGGGTCAAAAATGTTTCTAAACTATCTGAAATGCATTAAAAATATCGTTCGTTAGTTTTTTGGCTCAAAAATATCTCTATGTCAAATTTTTGGCTCAAAAATGCTCTTCCATCTTTAACGGAATGACACAAAGCATATCACGTGGACAAAAAAGGTAATTTGATAGCATCCACGTGAAAAATTGCGTCCACGTGAAAGAAGCTGGGACAGTTCAATATCGAGCTAGCTTGAAGAGTTGTCTGGGACGTGGATTGTCCAAGTGGCCTTTTTTATCTACGTGGCATGTTTGGTGTCATTCTATTATAGCAGGGGGTATTTTTAAGCTAAAAAATTAACGAAGGAATATTTTGAGCCAAAAAACTAACGAAAAGTATTTTTGCTCCATTTTGAATAGTTCACAAATATTTTTGACCCTTTTTCTCGTATTTTTTTTCCCAATTAACTAACAATTTTCACTCAAGTTTATTATATTAATCATACATTGTAAATTTGATGACAAAACTTTATATTTAGTAAAACGCAGTCTAGAGCACAAAACATTCCACATTTACGTAGATTCGAAAAAAGGTCATAGCCCTACCTAATGCAAGTGTTAGCGATTGTTTCCATAGCTCAAACCCGTGACTAAAATTCTACATTCAATGCAGTGGCGGAGCCAGAGTTTTGGTTAAGAGCGTTCATATATTTCCTTGGGCAAAGAACTGTTTAGAAAAAAAAATAAAAATAAAGCACTGTTGCACTTGCTAAGGTTCGAACCCAGATTGTTGATGTGAAAACACACTCTTGGCCACTGGACTATGCTTCTCTAGCTTGTCAAGAGTGTGCAACATGTATATAACCATAAATATCAATATTTAACCTATATACTCGAAAAAAAATTCCGACAAAGAGTGTTCATCTGACCACCCCTCTTCGGTTGTGGCTCTGCCACTAATTTAGTGAGAACAAAACTGAGAGGGTAAAGTACAAATTTCACATAAAACTTTTAGACATTGAACAAAAATGGTTGAATTAGACTCGTATGAATAATGAAAAGTCACTATTACAAACAACACCATACCCAGCATACTCCCACAAAGTGGAGTCTAGAGAGGGTAAATTGTACGCAGTCCATACAACTACCTCAGATGAAGTAGAGAGGTTGCTTCCGATAGACCCCCAGCTCAATGAAGTCACTATTGCAAACAACATACCAAACGTATTCCTACAAAGTGGAGTCTGGAGAGGATAAACTGTACGCAATCCATACAAGTGCCTCTGATGAAATAGAGAGGCTGATTCCGATCGACCCCCGGCTCAATGAAGTCACTAATGCTTTAAAAAAAAGGATACATTTGTTCCAACCTTCAGAATTTTATGCAGAATGAAGATATCACAGTTTATTCTACCACCATTTTCCCGATCGACCATAGCTAAATATCGTGGCATCATAGTTCAAGCTACGTATGACTCGCGTACAACCTACCAGCTTCATGGCTGAAATCATATACTCGATAGATTCATAAAAAAACTTACGATATCATGTTGTATAACATTCAGTCTTGCTGCAAAAGATACTTCCTCACAGAAATTCGATGGTACACGAAGAGAAGTATTACGGAAACAAGATAGTCATCGCTTTCTCTTCACTGAATTTCGGAATACAAAACAATGCAAGAGATATGCTATTGGTTTTAATAGTCATCGCCTCTCGATACCACCTCTTTGCAAGTAGGACGAAGTAAAATGGTGTGCTCAAACTGAGATACGTAGCTCCCTTTGATATCGCAAAGTGGAGGATATGGCTGCCAAAGAAAAAGTAAAAGATAGCAAAATTTCAATTTTCGATCATACAAGTGGGAGTCTGGGGAGAGTAGGATAGGATGTACACAGACCTTACCCCTATCTTTGCAGGTAGAGAGGTCGTTTCCAATAGATCCTCGACTCAAAAGAAGTGAAAGGTTGTTTCCAATAGACGCTATAAAGGTCATAAGTAAAGGTTGCATGAACGCCACAATTGAGCCAAACACGTTGAGTGTTAGCTTGAGGTCACGTACCTGAACAATTCCAGCATCACATAAGTTCTTCAATGCCATCAGATATTTTGTTTCACCGAGTCTGTCTAGATAACGTCTGCAGAACGCCAATGTGGAGAAGTTCTTATTTATTGTTGCTAGCAGTTGCTTTGCTCGGGGTAGCCGCAGTGGAATGTGTCCGATATCAAAGTTCTTCATGTAATGGCTGCATTCTAGATCTTCCCTCACATATCCCTTCCCTAAGACAGGGTCATACAAGATGAAAGTCAGTTTTGTCCCTCCACGTATCCAGGATTTGCCAGATACATTGAAGTCGCTCTTTCATACAAACGAAACAGAAATTTACCTGTTGATCCAAAGGTCTCAATTGCATAAAATTCACCCTCTTCCATTTTAGTTTGTTCTCCTCCTTTAACAATCGGAACAGATTTTCCTGCATGGATTTGATACTGGCCGATACTGTGCCCATTCAGATTCCGGATGCTCTTAACTGCCAATGACAATATTGGTCAGAATTTCGCTGTAGAAATAGCCAGAGAGTTGGTAACACTTAACAGACAGTTACGTTTACACACTAATGAAATTACTACGCTTATACACATATGAGCTCTTCTACACGCTCCGATGCCATGATATTGGTCTTAACAAAACAAAGTAGAAATAAACGTTTCTACAAATTATCGTACCTTGGAACACCTTCCCATTGATTTCCACTACATAGGATTCCATAACCTCTTGGATTGCAGCACCAACGTCACAAAGGCGTACGTCAATTCCTGCTTCCTACATAAAAATTCATGTCATGAATGGGCCCTAAAACTTACTAATGCTTCCGATAAGCTAGCTAGTAGCCCTTTTGGGTGAAGACTACCAATTTTCCATAATCCGATTTCCTATTTAAGCAATATCCACCTTAATGCCAGTATTAGTGGCTTCCCGTGAAGCTTCAAGCAGTGGATCGAACATAGGATTGAAGGCCACAGTAAATGCACAGTCCACGATACGTCCTGCAAGTAACAACAGGTTAAACCACCACCTTATTATAAAAATGAACGACAACGAGAGAGTGGGAGCAAATACAGCTTAGACAGACTCTTTCAACGAAAGGAGGCGGTTAAGTGTCTGAGGGGACAATGGCGAAATACAGTACTATTAGACTAGAGATAGGACCATAATATGGTCTGGATCAACAACATACCCAATGTAACCCCAAACGTGGGATCTGGGAGGGTAGTGTGTGTGCAGACTTTACCCCTACCTCGTAGGGATAGAGAGGCTGTTTCGGATAGACACTCGGCCTAATATGGTTTGAATCAAGGGGATAAACTAATATGCCTAGATAAGGAGAATTGTACAATCACAAGAGCACGGCTTAAATCGAATTGTCATGATTAGTTTTAATAATCCAAACAAATTTATTTATGTTACTGCAAGGTGGTGTTATTTTACAAGGGAAGTTGTATTTCAAAGCACAAATACAATACAGCGAAAAGTGACTTTAACCACATTATGAGATCCCCATACAAGTTTCGAATAAGCGTTTTCTTAATTTTGAACGAGAGTACAAAATGGTGTCAGTTTCCATAACAAGACTTCTGTTGCTATCAATCTGCACATCCGCCAGCCTATTATCATTTCAGTTACCGTACTATGGACAACTCATTGGATGTTTACAAAAGCGTAGATCATCACCCATAACTCACAACAAAACTACGTCGTCATTTCAGTCACTGTACACTATGGACAACTCATTGGATGTTGAAAAAAGCATAATCATCACCCATAACTCGCAACAAAATCTACAACGTCATGAAAGGAGATAACAACCTCTTTCCCATATCTTTTGCATAAGAACCAGCGGGGCTCATGACAAGTCGACAACATCTTCTCCCCGGTTTATCTGCAGTCAAGATAGCATACCATGCTACATACCCCAAAAAAGGTACCATCTTCGGTACTCTCAAACTCCATTATGATTTAATTTTTTTTTTTTGTGAAACTGGTAACATGCAAACTCCATTATGATTTCCGAAGGGGTCAGGTGAATATATCGTCATAGTATGACTTCAGCCTTAAGCATTTGAAGATGGTATCATCCAACTAACCTATCAGCCGTCAAAAATCAAGTGGCTTGTTGATAGGTCGGGATTTTACCAACTTATCAACGTCTTTTACATGAATTTTGGCCTCTTTAAGCAAGGTTTTATAGCTTAAACTCACTAAATGTGTACGCTCTAAAGTGTATCAACTCAAAAGAAGCAAAAAATGGAGAAATATGTCAAAAAGGAACAACAACATACCCGATGTAATCCCACAAGTGGGATCTGGGAGTTCGGTGTGTATGCAGCCTTACCCTTACCTCATGAAGGTGGAGAGGTCGTTTCCCATAGAGTAAAGCATATAAAAACCAAGGGCATGCAAAGCAAAGGAAAATTAATTTTGGATTAAAAAAGACGACAAATTGCAAATACTTATTTTGCTCCACACTTTCAAATGTCTCCAT
The DNA here is from genome assembly GCF_002878395.1 of Capsicum annuum. Classification (NCBI taxonomy): domain Eukaryota; kingdom Viridiplantae; phylum Streptophyta; class Magnoliopsida; order Solanales; family Solanaceae; genus Capsicum; species Capsicum annuum. The sequence continues at coordinate 36,913,523 of NC_061118.1, read as the reverse complement.
GATTGGCTCCACAGCACCCCAAACTTCCCCCCTTTATAGATGGCAACCCTGTCTCAAATAATCAAATGATATTCTTTGGCCTATTTTTGATTCCGTCCCAAAGGTGACTCGTGTGCTGGATAATGTTTATTTATCAAGGTGATTCTCCCTTATTTAGAAAGATATGGTTTTTTTCAACCATCCAATCTCCTTCTCTTCTAGTTTGGAGTGGTACTGAACACTGGCAAACGGAGCAAGTGAGTAGTAGGGGCCCCGAAGTAACAGGGGGAGAACAAATCCCCCCAGATAGATCGTTACAACAAACGGAAGCTCAATACAACAAACGGAAGCGAGTAGTAGGGGCCCTGAAGTAACAGGGGGAGAACAAATCCCCCCAGATAGATCGTTACAACAAACGGAAGCTCAATACAACAAACGGAAGCTCAATACTGATGCCAAACATTTCAACAAAAATGTGGTTCTTTTTTGTACAGTGTTGTAAAGGTGCGCTTAGAGCGCACTTAAGCCCCAAAGCGAGGCTTACAACATGTTGAGAACTTAGCCTCGCTTAACGTGCACTTCAATGTCGTCATCAAGGTTCTAAGGCATATTTTGACTTGTCAATGAACCTCTTATGAAGAGGCGACACTGAACAATTGATATTTTAGTTTATCCTTTTTTTCAAATTTCTTGGAAGGTTCTAAGGCATATTTTTCCTTGCCAATGAACCTCTTACGAGGAGGCGACACTAAACAATTGATATTTTACTTTATCCTATTTTTTCAAATTTCTTCGTTCATATATTTGTGAACGTACCTGTAATTATTAGTCTTGGACTAAACATACATATTTTGTATTTTCTTTCTCCCGTTACGCCTTTTTTCATTAAAACCCACACTATATTTGCGGTTTGAGATTAAAGCCCCAACAAAGCTTGGAGACTTTTTGTGCTATTTGCTTTTGATAACACTATTTTTGCACTCCACTACCAGACACCTCATATAACACCATAGGAACTATTGTTACCAACTTCCAACCAAAAGACAAACATTTTTCGATACACACATAAGGCGACGAGACTAATACCATAAACCATAAAATCCATACCAAAAGCACATCCATGATTAACATAGATGAGGAACGGATTATATTACCATCAATATGGGTTCCAAAGTCCAATTTCATTACATCATCATACTGAAGCACAGTTTTATCTCCCGAATTGGGGGTCCAATGAGCTGCAACCCTGCAATGAGACATAACGAAAACTGATAAATAAAAAAAAAAAAGCACAGCAAGGAATGTGAACAAACATGATATATAGGCCAATTGCTAGATTATTTACTAAGATACCATTCACTGACCAAATGATGCTAACATCAGTCTCACTTTTTTTTAGTAAATCAAATAAGTTGCACATTTTAACAGCCAAAAGAGGTCTGGAAAAAAGTACTGTTACCAGTTTAATGAGCACCCTGTAGGGAATGCAATACCAGCCTGAAGACCATTCTCTGAAATCAATTTGCGAACCTTATTCTCCAGAGTCTCACACAGATCAGTCATTAATATCCCAGGCTTAGCAATTTGCCTGATGTATTTCCGAACCTACGGGTTGGAATTAAAGAAAAATACCATAAATATTTAATTGACAAGAAACATAAATATTCATTTTCTTACAATTAAGTCAGAAAAGAAACTGCTAGCCCGCATCGAATGTAGATACTAACCTGACGATGAACTTCTGCTGCTTGACGAACAGAGTTATAAATTGGTTTCTCCAGGCGCTCCAATTCCCTCTTTTCCTCAGACGTAGTCCTCCACAAGTTACTACATCATCAAATAAAAATCATCCCGGAATACTCAAATTTAGAATGACAAGATGAAGTTTCAGTTTGAAGAGTAAAGAAGGGTAAAAGGAAATAACAACAGATACTAAATGCAGGTATACATACTCATCTTTGTATTGTTGAATTTCACCTTCTGGAAATTCTCCAGAAGGATAAAGCTCAGCTACAGGAATCGAAGGTGGATCAGTCTGCTGAGGTGGCTCCTTTTTCTTCCTGCATTTGCAAATAAAGAAATGTAACATGTCGCTACGGAAAAGCACAAGAGAGATTCTTGGGTTTGAGTGGCTCTCACTTGCTCTTATTTTTCTTTTTCTTCTTCTTTGCGGCTTCTGTAAAATCGCAAATAAACGGCGCAGGTATTAGAGGCAACCAAATGAATCTAGTACCCTTAAGGGAAATGATGGCCAGAGGCCAGGCGATGAGAAAGATCACAGAATCTTAGAACTGAGATCAAGCACAGGAATAGAAAAACAAAATACATGTCCTTTTCCTAGAACCATAAAGTATGACAAGTTCAACACTTTTTCCTTATTTAATTTGTGGACAAAGCGTTAGCTTGAATAACAAATTGCCATTTAGCAGAAGTTAGTTCCATCAGACTGCACCTTCTATCTAATCCAAGTTTACATTTGAGTGGAAAGGCATTAGCTTGAATACCGATTTGCAGAAGTTAATTCTATCAAAACAGCACCCTACTATCCAATTCAACTTCTACATCGGTGAAGAGTGCTACATCCAAGAGGATTGGTTTTGTCGTTTCAAATGAAAATGAATGGAATGGGAAGTGGAAGACCAGACCAACATCAGTTTCATGGATTGTACTTGTAATTAAACAGCTCTTGTCCGTTGGTTTATGCATGAACTCATTCAGAATATTATCTGACAGTAACTTTTTGATCAAGATACTGCTGAAGTATCGAGTTCAAATAGCTCAGAATTTTACAAGCCTGTGCAGGGATTTTTTTTTTCACTCACTTCTTTTGCAACTTCTACTTCAATTGCATCCAAACATTCTTTAATTATTAATTTTTCTATGGCATCTAAACGTTCTCAGCTGTTCGGTGAAAGATATAACACAACAACAACAACAACAACAAACCCAGTGTATTCCCACTTAGTGGGGTCTGGGGGGGTAAGATGTACGCAGTCCATACCTCTACCTCTGATGAAGTAGAAAGGCTGTTTCCGAAAGACCCCCGGCTCAAGTCACGAGATATCACACAAACACATAGTACAGCACAGCAGCAGATGACATAACATAGATACGGCACCCATAGGGGATATAAAACAGAGTAAAGCAGGATTGCAGGAATATAAAGCAGAGGAAAGCACCCAGATTCGTAATAAACATGGAACACGGAACACGAAACACTGAATACAGAATCATAACAGGAATACACCCCCACCAATTAATTCCCTACACTAGCGACCCGAACTGGCCCTAATCCTCTGCCGTAATTCGCATCTTCCAGACCTTCCTATCTAGGGTCATGTCCTCGGTGAGCTGTAACTGTTCCATGTCCCGCCTAATCACCTCACCCCAGTACTTCTTCGGTCTACCTCTACCCCGTCTAAAACCATCCAACGCTAGCCTCTCACACCTACGGACCGGAGCATCCATGCCCCTCCTCTTCACGTGTCCGAACCATCTCAATCGTGCTTCCCGCATCTTACACTCCACTGAAGTCACACCAACCTTCTCCCGGATAGTCTCATTCCGAACTCTATCCCCTCGGGTCAGTCCACACATCCAGCGCAACATCCGCATTTCTGCCACCTTCATTTTTTGGATGTGGGAGTTCTTAACTGGCCAACACTCCGCTCCATACAGCAAGGCCGGACGGACTACCACCCTATAGAATTTGCCTTTAAGCTTGGGCGGCACCTTCTTATCACACAGCACCCCCGATGCGAGTTTCCACTTCATCCATCCCGCCCCAATACGGTGCGAGACATCCTCGTCAATCTCACCGTTACTCTGGATCACGGACCCGAGATACTTGAACTTATCCCTCTTCCCTACCTCCTGTGCTTCTAGCCTCACTACTACCTCATTCTCCCGCCTCACGTCATTAAACTTACATTCCACATACTCTGTCTTGGTTCTGCTCACCCTGAACCCTTTAGACTCCAGAGTTTGCCTCCACAGCTCTAATTTGTCATTCACACCCCGTCGAGTCTCATCTATCAGGACTACATCGTCTGCAAAAAGCATACACCACGGCACCTCCCCTTGGATACGCCGCGTCAACACATCCATTACTAACGCAAACAAAAAAGGACTAAGAGTAGATCCCTGATGCAATCCTGTCAGGACAGTGAAATGCTCTGAGTCTCCTCCCGCCGTCCTCACCTGGGTTTTCGCTCCCTCATACATATCCTTAATTACTCGTATATATGCCTGCGGTACTCCACTCACCTCCAAGCATCTCCAAAGCACTTCCCTGGGGACTTTGTCGTACGCCTTTTCCAGGTCGATGAACACCATGTGCAGATCCTTCTTCCTCTCCCTATACTGCTCCACCAACCTCCGTACCAGGTGGATTGCCTCCGTCGTCGAGCGGCCAGGCATAAATCCGAACTGGTTTTCCGAAATAGACACTATCCGTCTCAGCCTCACCTCGACCACTCTCTCCCATATCTTCATAGAGTGACTCAGTAACTTAATCCCCCTGTAGTTATTGCAACACTGAATGTCCCCCTTATTCTTATAGAGGGGGATCATGGTACTCCACCTCCACGCCTCGGGCATCTTTGCCGTCCTGAAAATTTCATTGAACAATGCAGTCAACCACCTTACACCAGCCTCTCCAACGAACTTCCAAAACTCCACCGGTATCTCATCCGGCCCCGTCGCCCTACCCCTTCGCATCCTGCGGACTGCCTGTCTAACCTCGTCAACCTTAAAACGTCTACAATAGCTAAAATCCCGACACTCCCCTGAGTGCTCCAGTTCCCCTAACACACACAATCTTAATTCCTCCACTTTAACGTTGACCCGTGTTCATAACAAATCTCAAAGAACGAAATTCTTCACATTCCAAGCCCTCCACCACTCTAAATAAAACAGTTAAAACATATCAAACTTCAATGTAGTAGAATAGAAAACAACAATCAATACCGTATAAAAGACAAATTTTATCATTAACTTTCGTTTGTTTATAAACGTAACAGCATTAATCTATGCAAGACTGTAAGAATAACTTATTAACACTTTCAAGGGGAAAAGTAAAACCTAAAACTAAAAAGAAAGGAAAGTACATGCATTCATTCGTTCACAAGCAAATTAATCTGGTACTATAATTTTAGCATTTCTTTGACTTGAAGGATTACCTGTCGCCGGCTCATCCAATGTCAACCCATCAACTTTCTCCTCAACCTCCTTTTGCAATGAGGGAGCAGACCCATTGGTCGTTTCATTATCATCATGAACCTCAGATGTTCCTTCAGAAACAACGGAAGCAGAGTTTGGCTCTTCTTTTGCCATTATCAACGTCTACAGTGCAGTGGAAAATCAAGTGTGAGGTATTGGGGGAAGGTGTTAACAATTGCACAGCAATATACTCAAAGAATAGTGAAGAACCTAATGGCACACAACCAAGAAGAACGCAATAATTATTTCAGGTTGTCAAAAAACAGACACAAATCAGGCTAACCATTTGTAGGAACCAGGAAAAGGATAAGAAAAAACAAAATTCAAGGGGCAACAAGAAAGCGATAGCATACAGCAAAAGCAACTGCTCCAATTTTCAAGGAAAAAGCAGAAACATGAACAAAGAATTGAAGGATATAGCTCGATAACAGTAACAGTTGAACCTGAAATGGCCCTTTCACAGAACCAGCACAAAAAAGGGGAATCTTTTTCAAGGGTCAATACTAAAGCATGTGGTAATATTATCAGTTAGCAGCATGAATTCATATTGTAAAAGCAAAAAATCCCAATTTTCAAGAATCAATCATTAACCAAACTAGGTTCAAGAAAAAGCGCCACCCTTTTCAATTATAGAGATAACAAAACTCAAAGATACAGAATAGCAAACTTCCATTAAATTGGAGAAGAAAATCTAAGAAAGAAGATAATAGGTACACATTCTGGGAGATGAAGATTAAGGAGATAGGTCAATCACAGTAGCACTAAAACTCGAAACCCTTTGCAGAACCAGCACAAAAAGCATTTTTTGGAAGCAATAGGATGTGGTAACACTAACAGTTAACAACACGAGACTCATATTGTAAAAGCTAAAAACCCCCAAATTTCAAGAATCATTAACCAAACAGGATTCAACAAAGAGGGCCAATCTTTTCAATAAATCTTGAGCAACAACAACATACAACAACATACCTAGTGTATTCCCACTAAGTGGAGTCTGGTATAGAGTGTACGCAGACCATACCACTACCTCATACTCTAGCTTAGGATCGATAGCAGTTTAACAAACACAAAACATAAATGCATATAAACTAGTACAAGCTGCAAAATAAACTAACATCACTAACCATAAGATAATACTACATCCACAAGATAACACTAAAAACTATCTATCCGAAACCATACACAACACTCAACACCACGATCAAGAAACTTCAGACACAAATAAATCTTAAGCAAATGATAGAAACAACAAAAGTCAAAAGGTATAAAAAAGCAAACTTTAGTGAAACAAGAGACTAAGAGACACCATAATGGGTAAAAAAAAGTCCAATTTTCAAGAAAAACATTAACACAAACAATGACACGAAGGTGATTTAGCTCAACCACAGTAGCAATTAACTCAAAAAGGGCAAAACCCAGACACCCTTTTGCAGAGCCAGCACAAAAAAGGACGGTAAAGGCAAAAAAAAAAAAAAAAATTCAAGAATCAGGTCAATTTTTTCAAGTAAACTTTAAGCAAATGATACAGAGAGAGATGAAGGAAAGAGAATACCTGTCTTTGTAAGTGAAGAAAAGAGTTACAAGGCAGTGCATTTATCAAATCCAAAGTGATGAAATATGTTTTTGCCCTAGGTTTTATTTCAATAGTCAAGAAAATCATTTTTGAATAATAATAACATAAGCATATACACATATACAACTTAGCATATTACAAAAAATTCAACTAATTATACAGTTTTATTGATGTATCGAGACAAACTCAAATAAAAAAATATATATTAAAAACTAATTATGTATTTTTTCAAAAAAAAAAAAAAATATCTTCATTAAATGTATTATGTATCTTGACAGACCTAAAATCAAAAAAATTATATTTTCATTAAATGTATCGGGAGCTAATTATGTATCGCGATAGACTCGAAATTAAGATTTTCAATGATTATGCAAAATATCGAGATTTTATATAATTAAATTTCAAACTGTCGGAATTATGTTGCTTGCCCCATAATTTTTACATTTGACATTTGGTTATAGATTATCAAAAAAAAAAATTAAAATATTTGTTGAAATTTGTGTGAATTTTTAAAATTTTTGTTTTGATTTTAGAATTTTAAATTTTAAATATTTTCAAGCTTTTAAAAACTTGTCTTCCACTTAGAGAATTTTAAATTTTTTCAAGTAAAACTTATATTTACATACAACTTCAAATCTTAAAAATCACCACTTCAAAACTCAAAATTTTAAATTTGAACTTTAAAATCTATGATCAAATGAGAACTAAAATCATGATTAGCAATCTCAAATAAAATAGGCGTTTGGCCATGAAAATTAAAAAAAAAATATCACTTTCTTTGTGTTTGGTCATATCGTTTTTGAAAGTGTTTAACAAGGTATCTATTAGATGTATTCACTAAAAAGTGAAATACAACAACAACAAACTCAGTGTATTCCCACATAGTGAGGTCGGGAGTAAGATGTACGCAGTTCATACCACTACTTTCGAAGAAGAAGAAGTAGTAAGGTTGTTTTCGATAGACCTCTGGCTCAAGATAAGGGGAAAAAAAGTGAGATAGCAAATTGTAAAACTAAGTAATTAGGTATTTTCACTTTTCTAAATATAATTTCAAGTTGTATTTGAAATTTTATATCAAACTTTTTTTTTTTTAACAATGTGAATAATTTTTTAAAAAATAGGAGAAATTTATTATGACCAAACGGGCTAAATGTGGGATAGCAAGTCCTTTGGAATGTGTGCATTTCATATTATTTTATTTATTATTTGCATGAAAACAATTAAAAAAAAAAAAAAGATATACTCAATGTTTAAAAGCTCGTAAAATGTTGATATGTAGCCTAAACTGTTAGTATATAATATGGATGTCATATGATATATATATTTATGAAATATTATTAATTGGAGATAATAAGTTAATAGTCAAATTAATTTAAACAACAAGAGTTACTTGGAGGTTTGGGCCACAGGTGACAAAGGAGTTCTAAAATGGGGTGTAGGTGAAATAAGTCTTAATAATTGAGTAGAGTTGACAATTACTTAATTATGGTTTAAGAAAGTTTTGAAAATTTTAAAATAACCCACAAGTTTTTAAATTTACACTTTGATCTAAATGTTAGTTAATATATAACGGGGAATGAAGGGAAAAATGCGTCTTTTTCTCTCTCCTCATCCGTTGTTATTTTCTCTCTCTTAGCGATATTTGTTGTTCATTGTTGCTGTTGCTTTATTCATCATCTTCTGATTTATTATCATTATCTTATACTTCATTATCATCTTCATATTCTTCTTGTTGACCATTGTTGTTGTTGTTATTGTTGTTACCCAACTGCTGCTCTTTGACCAAATTCTTATGTCAAATTTTGTTTAGTAAATCACTTTCAACTTTGGAATTTACTTGAGAGGAGACTTTGGTAAGTTAGATTATGCTTTTTAGTTGAATCTGGGTAACTGCTAGTGTGTTGTTTTTTCAACAATAGCTTGCACGCGAACATGAATGCAATACAAGAGTAATCAGTTTAAACAGATCCATTATCTGCTACAACAGATAAATGTTCTGTTGTAACATTAGACTCATGTTAGATGGATTCATGTTTAAGGGTTTTAGGTGCCCGTAATATGAATCGAATAGATGGGTATTCTGTTGCACCAGATTAATAATCTGTTTCAACAGATAAATAATCTGTTTCATCAGATTACTAATATGTTTCGAACAATAAAATTCAGATACAACACCTGTCACACACAAAACCTAACATATAACTCATATGTTCTTGTTATTGATACTGGAATCAAATTATTCCTTAATTGTAGACATGTCATTCGTTAAGAAATAGAAATAGACAACACGAAAATTAATTAAGAAATAGAAAGTCAAGTGCATCACACATAATTTTTTATAAAACAAACAAAAAAAATACATAGATAACAAACAAAAAACTCAATTATTATTATCATCATTATTAACATCATTATTATTTGTATGGACAGCTGGTCAATCTTCAAAGGGCAGCAGCAGCGCCCTCCGCAGCTTGCGGATCTCCCGCAGCATCCTTACTCTGACGGCAGCCAACTCCCAATGCAGGTCATGAACCTCCTTCTGAAGTTCCCTCATGGCGTCTCGTAAAATAGCGACATCCCACACAAGATCAGTCATATCTAAAAAACGCATAAGTTGACAAAAGACACACGTAAACACAAAAGTAAAGAAAAGAAAGAATTCGAATGTAATGTAATACAACGTATATTTACACAAAAATTAAGAAAAAAACTTACCAGAGACAAGAAAAAGCTATCAAGTCTTTGAACAGAAAGCAGTTGAAGGTGTAACAAGAGCGAGAAATAAATAGTGTGTAGTAGAACAAACAATTAAGTAAGGAGGGACCTATTTATAGAGGATTGAACTTGAATGAGTTAGGCAAAAAATCACAACTGTTCACCTCCATTTATTAATGACATTCTTGATTACTGTAAAAAGTTATGACTTAATTAAATTAATCAATATTATGATAAGTCATGACTTTCAACTTTATTATTATTAATAATTAGTTCTTTTTAGGAATCATTTTTTTACACTGTTTTGGACAACAGATAATATATTTGTTGCATCAGATAAATCATCTGTTATAACAGATATATCATGATTTGCAACAAATAGATAACTTGTTGCACCAGATAATATATCTGTTGCAACATATAATATATATATATATATATTATTAAAAAAAAAATTATCCTCATGACATCCAATTTTGACTTTTTAATTATATAATTTAATAAAGCAGATTTAAAGGCACAATTGTTCACCTCCATTTATTAATGACATTCTTAATTACTGTAAAAAGTTATGACTTAATTAAATGAATCAATATTATGATAAGTCATGATTTTTCAGCTTTATTATTATTATTCATAATTAGTTCTTTCAAGGAACCGTTTTTTTTACATTGAGTTGGACAACAGATTATATATCTGTTGCATCAGATAAATCATCTGTTACAACAGATATATCATCCGTTGCAACAAATAGTTAACATGTTGCATCAAATAATATATTTGTTGCAACATATAATATATATATCCTTTTTAAAAATTTATCTTCATGACATCCAAATTTTCTGACTTTTTAATTATATAAATTAATACAGAAGATTTTAAAACAAGAATATTTCTGGTGAGTTTTTTACGGGTTAAATTGTATTTATCATTTATTTTCTTATTCTTTTCTGTGAAAAGAAATGACTTAATTAAATCAAGCTGGTGGTGAGTTTTTTATTATTATGATAAGTCATGACTTTTCAGCTTATTAAATTTAAATAACTTTTTTCTCAATTTAAAAATCGAATACACCTGGTTTTCAATAACCGTTTCGTTTCTTTAATAACCATTTTTATTAATTGAGTTATGGCAACAGATTGTATATCTGTTGCATCAGATAACCCATCTGTTTCAACAGATATGCCATCTGTTGCTATAAATCGACCATATGTTTAAGGAGTTTTTTTGATTTCTTCTAATTGATTCATAAGTCGCAACAGATGAGGAATTTGATGCATCAGAAACGTTTTTTATTTTTGTTTGTTTGTTGAATATGTTTAGATAAGAGTCACAGTCACGATTATTCATTAACTTTTTTCTTAAAAATCATATCATATCATATCATATATCATATATCATATATATATATATATATATATCTTAATTAAATTAATCCAATGTTGTGACTTTTTTTAAATTAAATAATCTTTCTTTTACGATTATAATATCATTTAGTTCCTTATTATTTATTAACGAACCATTTTTAGGAGAATTTTTCATCATGACCGTATCCCTAACTCCAACCACCGACATGTTGAGAATAGGAAATAAATAGAATGATAATTAAATATTGAATAAGAATTAAAAATTCAAAATCGACCAAACCAAACCAAACACATACATGGATTTTTCTGAATCCCTTATAGGTAGATCAGATATAAAAAGGAAAAATACATACGCTAAAAGAAAGAAAAAACATAACCTAATTATTATTATTATGATTATTACTACTACTACTACTACTACTACTACTACTATTATTAGTGTCAACCAGACAATTTTCATCCGGAAGCAGCAGGGCCCTCCTCAGCCTTGCTCGGAAGTCGGTCAAATCCCTCTGGAGTTTATCAAACTGTCTTTGAAGTTCCTGCAACGACTCGATATGAACCTTCTTGTACGAATCTGGATCTGACATATTAGTATTGTAAGTATAGTAGAATGAACAAGAGTGAGTGAGAATGAGTGAGGAGGCCGAAGGGACCTATTTATAAAATGTTTGAATTGAAAGGGACTGGACTTAGTCAAACAAAAAGCCACGACTGTTCATATCCCTTAAAAGGAAAAAATACATAAATCTCATATTTAAGACACCATATTACACAATATTCCTTAATGTTTTAAAAAATACATAAAATCCCGGATTCATATTTACTGGTGATACATATGCTATATGTATCACTACTGTATACATATGTATATACTAGTGATACATATACATATGTATCACTAGTCCATATATGTATCACTACTTAATATATGTATCACAATTCAAAATTTCGGGATAAGATGTAATTAGCAAACTATCCGGAATTTAATATAATATTGCTTAAATTATCCGGAATTTATGTGTTGTGTGTGTTAGTGTTACTTAAATAAAAATGGTGACTTTATTAATAAGTAAATTAGAAAAAACAGATCTAAATACAACATTTTATCTTTTTGTTGTACTTTCAAAAGAGATAATCTGTTGCAAAATATATTCCACTTGTCAGATGCTTACAACATATGGACAATCTGTTGCAACAGATGGATATATCAGTTTGATTTTCCACTAGCTGTGGTGTCTGTTGTAACTTGCTATTCATCTGTTTATTCAATTTCATCGAGAGCAATCGATTTTTCTAAACACTTCTTGGCCAAATTCAATTTTTGCTCTTGGATTACTTCTCTTTTTTTCTTTGCATCCTTCAAACAAACTAAATTTTTGCTATTGGATTGAGGGCAAAAATTAAATTTGGAGGACAGCTTGAAGGATGTAAAGAAAAAAAAAAAAAGCAATCCAAGAGCAAAAATTGAGTTTGGCCAAAAAATGTTTAGAAAAATCTATTGCTCTCGATGAAATTGAATAAACAGATAACTAGCAAGTTCGAACAGATGCCACAGCTGATGGAAAAGCAAATTGATATATCCATCTGTTGCAACAGATTATCTATATGCTGTAAGTTATCTGACAGGTGGAATATATTTTGCAACAGATTATCAATTTGTCTCTTTCGGAAATACAACAAAAAGATAAAATGTTGTATTTAGATCTATTTTTTTTAATTTACATATTAATAAAGTCACCAGTTTTATTTAAGTAACACACACAGCACATAAATCCCAGATAGTTTCAGCAATATTACATTAAATCCCGGATAGTTTGTGTCAGATGTAGAGTCTGTTGCGTCAGATATGGAGTATGATGCAGCGGATATGGAGTCTGTTGGAATACATAGCAGCCTTGCTGGTGGTTTGATTTGTTCCATCAATTGCTCCGTCTATTGCAACATCAACAACAGCATAAACTACAAACAACAAATAAAAAACATCAACAACAAAGAAAACAACAACATTTGTTCCACATCATCATCAACAACAAAGAAGCATACATCCTATGTTCCAACACTATCAACAACAAGGAACGGATCCACATGGAATCCTCCGGGTGCGCGAGCACAGACTGAACTCGTATCGAACTTTATATATATATAATCTAATCAGTGAACACCCATAGTAAGAGTTGTTTGGTTAGCCTAGTTGTTGTTTATGGGTGCTTAAGGATATTTATTTCTTTTGGTCTTGAGTTCAATTCCCACTCAGCATATATTTTTTTAATTTTGATAACCAACTCTTCTCTTCTTATTCACTTTAAACTTTTTATTTTTTTCTCTCTTACTCCTTGTATTGATTGTTCGGCCTCCACTATTTTTAAGCTTAAGAAGCACCCACCATCTAAACCATACCACACCACAAGTTCCAACAACGCCAGCCCCACCACCAACATCAAAAATAGTATCAACAACAAAGAAACAAACAAAATACATACAAAAAATGATACTGCCAATAAGGCTTTTAAACTTTTCCCAACAAATGACTTTTTTCGCATCTTATAATAAAAATTCTTGGTATGTTTATTCAACAATTAAAAGTTCCTTCAAATTTTTTAAATAAATATGATATGGGAAAATGATAATTAAATAAATAAAAAGATGTAAATAAAGTTGCAAGAAGAAGACGAGAATGAAAGAGCAATAGTGAATCATATCATACCTTAATGTCAAACGGGGGTCAAAATAACAATTTCAGTCGAGGAATCTAAGATATGGATATCGATCGGTTTAGATCTGAACAAAAAATTTTTAGAAAGAGGAGAGAAAAAAAAGGTTGTGATAACCCTAAAGAGGATAGAAAGAAAAAAAATGAGAGATTTAGGGCTGAAGGAGAGGAGATGTGAGATGACATAATTCTAATTTCTAGATGTACTAACCTTAATATTAAATGACTAAACAAAGTGTATTTATTCAAATTTATATTTTCAAAGCATAATTAATAAGGCTAATTTGGTAATAAAATAAACCCCTAATTAATATTTTCTTGATGAGAGTGTCAAGTCAATATGAAACGGAAGAAGTATTAGGGGTTTCAATATTCATTAGTTAACATTCATTAATAATTTGAGGTACACGAGGAAGAAAATGGGTGACATTGAAAAGACAAGACAAGACTACTCAATGAGATTTTTGAGTTATCCAAGAAACATTTTTTACCTCCTTTAGTAGTACTACTACTTTATCTACACGGACAGTAGCTTGCTTTAAAATTAAAAGAAAATTAAAAGATTTTCAAACAGATATGTCGTCTGTTGCAACAGATTTAGATATTTGTTTGAGAAATCCCAACAGCTCAATCATCTGTGACAACAAATGGAAATGTCATTTGATAACTAAATCAGAAACGTCATCTGTTATAACAAATATCAATATCTGTTTGAAAATTTTCAACAGCTTAGTCATCCGTCATAACAGATGCAAATGTCTATTTGATAATTAACTAAGAAATGTCATCTGTTGCAACAGATATTGTTATCTATTTGAAATTCTCCAATAGCTCAGTTGTTTATTGCAACAAATTTCATTGCAATTGATTTAAAATGAACTAGGGATGAAAGAATGAGCTCCTCATTAACTTAATATTAAGATTAATAATAGTACCTAGATCTATCTAGGTAGAACGAGGGATGAATGAATGAGCTCACAGGGTCAACTATAAATCCAATTGAGTCATTGCATTTGCATGGTGTTAGTATTGCGTTCATCCCAATCCGAGTCGTCGATCGATCACTTTGAGTTGAAAAGTGTTCTTATTAACTTAATGTTAAGATTAATAATAGTACCTACATTGATTTAGGTGGAATTAAGGATGGATGAATGAGCACAAAGGGTCAACTACAACTTTAATTGAGTTTTTTGGCAATTGTATGATGAGACGGTGCTGCATTCCTCCCGACAAAAGTCATCAATCGATCACTCTGAGACGAATCGATTCTTACTACCTTGTATGTTCAACTAATACCTCAATTGAATAATCTGGGACTAGGGGTGAGTTCTCATAGGATCAACTATAACTTTAATTGAGTATTTTGGCAAATGCATGATGAGACGGGACTGCGTTCCTCCCGACAAGAGTCGTCCATCGATTACTCTGAGCCGAACCGATTCTTACTACCTCATATGTTCAACTAATACCTTAATTGATTAATCTAGTATTAGGGGTGAGTTCTCATAATGTCAACTACAATAGATGACAACGCCTATTTGATAAATTACAACAGATGGGTAATCTGTCGCAACAGATGACTTAATCTGTTTGATAGTTTATAATAGATTCGTGATTTGTCACAATAAATGACTTAATCTGTTTGATAGTTTACAACAGATGGATAATATATTGCAATATATTACATAATCTGTTTGATTTGATCCAACAGAAAAGACATCTATTGCAACAAATTGAACATTTATTTATATATAATTCAATTGAGTTCATATATTAGAATAATACCTTAATTGAATGTGAGTTCTCATAGGGTCAACTACAATTTCAATTTAGTCTTTTGGCAATTGCATGATGAGACGGTACTGCGTTCTTCCCGACCAGAGTTGGCGATCGATCACTCTGAGCCGAACCGATTCTTACTACCTCATATGTTAGACTAATACCTTAATTGATTAATATAGGACTAGGATACTAATACCTTAATTGAATAGTCTAGGACTAGGGGTGAGTTCTTATAGGGTCAACTACAACTTTAATTTAGTCTTTTGGCAATTGCATAATGAGATGGTACTGTGTTCCTCCCGACAGAGTCGTCGATTGATCACTCTGAGCCGAATCAATTCTTACTAGCTCATATGTTAGACTAATACCTTAATTGACTAATTTAGGACTAGGGTACTAATACTTTAATTGAATAGTCTGGGACTAGGGGTGAGTTCTCATAGGGTCAAGTACAACTTCAATTGAGTCTTTTAGCAATTGTATAATAAGACGGTACTTCGTTTCTCCCGACAGAGTTGTCGATCGATCACGCTGAGCCGAATCGATTCTTACTAGCTCATATGTTAGACTAATACCTTAATTGATTAATTTAGGACTAGGGTACTAATACCTTAATTGAATTATCTGGGACTAGGGGTGAGTTCTCATAGGGTTAACTACAACTTTAATTGAGTCTTTTGTTAATTATATAATGAGACGGTATTGCATTTTTCTCGACAGAGTCATCGATCGATCACTCTGAGCCGAACTGATTCTTATTACCTCATATGTTGGATTAATACCTTAATTGATTAATCTAGGACTAGGGTACTAATACCTTAATTGAATAGTCTAGGACTAGGGGTGAGTTCTCATAGGGTCAACTACAACTTCAATTGAGTCTTTTGACAATTGCATAATGAGATAGTATTGCGTTTCTCCCGACAGAGTCGTTGATCGATCACTCGGAGCCGAATCAATTCTTACTACCTCATATGTTAGACTAATACCTTAATTGATTAATTTTGGACTAGGGTACTAATACCTTAATTGAATAGCCTGGGACTAGGGGTGAGTTCTCATAGGGTCAACTACAACTTCAATTGAGTCTTTTGTCAATTGCATAATGAGACGGTACTGCGTTCCTCCGGACAGAGTCGTTGATCGATCACTCTGGGCCGAACCGATTCTTACTACCTCATATGTTAGACTAATACCTTAATTGATTAATCTAGGACTAGGGTACTAATACCTTAATTGAATAATCTAAGACTAGGGGTGAGTTCTCATAGGGTAAACTATCGATTAATCTAGGACTATGGGTGAGTTCTCATAGGGTCAGCCACAACAGATGGCAGCGCCTATTTGATAATTTACAATATATGGGCAATCTGTTGCGACATATGACAATCTATTTGATAATTTACAATAGATGGGTAATCTGTACCAACAGATGACTTAATCTGCTTGACAATTTATATCAGATTCGTAATCTGTTGTTACCTAATCTGATTGATAATTTACAACATATGAGAAATTGACGCAATATGTTGAACATTTGTTTTTTACAATTTCAATTAAGTTCATATATTAGACTAATAGTACCTGAATTGATTAATCTAGGACCAGGGGTGAGTTTTCACAGGGTCACCTCCTAGAGTACTCGGTCAACTACAACTTCAATTGTTTTATACAATTTCAATTGAATTACCCTTTTGGCAATTGCATAATGAGAGGGTTAAGAATTACAAATATATTTTATGATTTTAAAAATAATTAAGATCATTTAGGACCAAATTAACATTTTTAAAACTACTTGTCATTCTATTCCAAAATACAAATCAACCCATACAAAATGTTTCATTATTTTAAATCTCAAGGTCTGGCTCTTTCTCTCTTATTCTCACTCAACAATACAGTACAGACAACAACTACTAAACAAATTTGCTCAACCCTCTACAATAAATCATTTTTCTTTTCATTTCTGACCACATAGGTGTTATTTTCGACTTCATTCTTGCTTGTATCAGTCGTTTTCTTTGTTTTCATAGGCAACAGAGTTCAAGAAGAGCTCTATGTTTATTTATTTTTCTAAAAAATAAGGGCTTTTAAGTTAATGATGAAAAATAAAACTTTTTGTTGTATTATCTTTGAGAATGGGTTTATAATTTTGAGTTTTGATGGTAAAATCGTAGGGAAAACTCAAGAAATCCCTAGTTTCCATCGCAATGTTCCATTGACTGTCGTGATATAGTTGGATGGTGGTGGTGGTGGTGGTGTTTGTGGTCGTCGTGGTGGCACCGGTGGTGGCATTGGTTGGTAGTGTTTGTGGTGGTGTCGGTATTCGTGGTGTTTGTTTATTTGTTGGCATTGGTTGGTGGTGGCTGTTGGTGTGTCGGTATTCGTGGTGTTTGTAATGTATTTTTTAAAATCTATGCATACATCAACTGTAATCTAATTTTTATTTTTCTTTGTCTGTAGGTAAAACATGTCTCCCAAAAGAAAAGAAAGTGAAAGTGGATCAACGTCTAACCAATAAAAAAAAGTCTACAGTACAGAGGGATTCGGAGGAACTTTCTGAACAATCTCAGTTAGGAAAAAGTGAAGCTGGGGAGAGATGTGAAAACAATGTTAAGAGAGGTGGACAAGGGTCCGCAGATGGTGATAAAGGAAATAAAATTGAGAAAGAGAAGAAATTGGAGAGTTAGAAAGAGAAAGAGGATGATCATCAACATGATGACAATGGATCACCGATGGGGCGTGAGTTAATATCGACATCCCAGCATGATCCTGTCAAAACTTTTAGTATTGACAGGTTTCAAGTTGCGATACCGATAAATGACCTAGAAGGAAAACAACTAACTGGTCAAATTGTACTTAAATGTCAGATGGGAAAATTTTTTGAACATTTTATGAAAATTATGAAGAATGAAAACATATGCGGACTTTTTAAGAAGAGCTGCTTTGGACACTTTCTCGAGTTACCTGAGGACCCCTCTGCCCGTATCCGTTTTCCTATGACGATGGTATATGGTCTTCTCAAGCGCAGGATCAAGTACGCAGGGATGATAAAGATCCAGCGGAGGGGGGCAAAAAGAAGATGAATGAAATCTGGATCAACTACTATGGCATGCCTGTTTATTTTGGCTTGCAAGAGTTTGCCATAGTGATGGGCTTGAGATGCCATCGTCCAGAAGGACCACCACCCCGCAAAAGATCCAAGGCAAGAAAATGCAAGGAAAAAATAGATGGGTTGTTTGACATTACTTGACGTGGCTACAAAACATTGGATTTGTTAATAGATCTCGAGGATAAAACCATACCAGAGCAGTACAGGGGGCAATTGTGCTTAGTTTGGTTTGCCCAATCGGTTATATTGGCAAGAGATGTCAACAAGGTCATAGAAGATTATTTGTTGGCGCGTGCTGAGGATTTTGATAAATTCAACAATTATTCTTGGGGATATGACATCTTCTACTTGACTGTCCAATATTTACTGATAAAACTATCCTCAGAGACGACCACATTATACGGCTTTTCTTGAGCTTTCATGGTAAAATTAATCACTAATTTTACTCATCCATTAATTAATATTGAATATAGTTATTATGTTTTTTTTGCTTGCTTCCTGTTTAAATTTTTTAGGCTTGGGCATTTGAAGCCATTCCTTCCCTCCGAAAGCAGTTAATGGATTACCCGGATGAGGTTTATCATCCAAGGATGTTTAGATGGTTGGCTGCAAAGAGCAACACCAATATTAAGGAGGCTGATCTTTTTAACCCTCTGGATGATGCAGTACATCTTCTTCAAGTAAAATAATTCTACTCAAAGATAAGAAAGATATTAAACAGATGTTATATCTGGTACAACAAATGTTATATCTGATGCACCAGATGGGACATCTATTGCGATAGGGTATATCTTGCATCAGATTACCCATCTATTGCTTTGGTTCTCTGAACCCGACTCTTAAAAGATTAACCATCTACTGTAAATTATACAACAGATGTTTAATCTGATAACATAGTGTTCATTTATTGTGACGTACAAATCATCTATTGTATAACAGATTATCCATCTTATGCAACTGTTGTAACAAATGATTGATATTTTGCATCAGATTATCTATGTGTTGCTCTGTTTCTCTAAACCAGACTCAAACGGATTTTAACCATATACTGCAAACTATGCAACAAATGGATCTTTTTTCTTTAAAATGTAGCCCAATTGTGAAAATTATTATATTATATGATTTAAATGCATCTATTTTTTTTTTCTTTTTTTATAGGTTGTGCATCCATGGATCGTGCCTACTGAGGAGGAGTCGGTGATGACTTCTTATATTGCTCTAGGTCATTTTGATACTATAGCAGACCCAATGATGGAGTTAATAAAGAAGGAATTGGCTTTAGCAACAACCGTAAGAAGAGCAGTTAGGCAAGGTCAGCCTAATGTTGAGGCTCTTCATGACCAACCTTTTATTAAGGCAGATCCGGGTGCTTCTTCTGGTGGAGTTGTTGGTGTTGGTGGAAGGCATGCTGATGCTGCTACCACTCGTGATGATGAGCATGTTGATGCTTAAGAAAGAATAAATATGTTTGAAAACACCTCTTTTCGCCCTTACACAGGTCTCTCTCACCCCTTTTCACCCTCGTGTTCTCGTTGCGAATGCGATGGGTGTAAGGACAGACAGGATAAACTCTTTGAAAAAGTAGAGGCTATCTCTAAAGCTATCGAGAAATTTAAATCCAAGAGGTGTGTCATACCATCCAAGAAGGTGGGGGAGCCACACACTCCTACAATGTTGGTTAGTAGAAAGAAAAGAGCAATTAGAGACATACTCTCCACTCGAAAATCAAAAGAAATTGTAATTCCTCCCTCTCCAAAAGCTATTAAAGTTCAGAGGGCAGTCAAGAAGGTGGACATATATGCGGAACTTGGCGCCGAAGAGAAGAGGGATCTACGACAGGCCAAGAATGCCAAGCTAGGCGCACCATATTACCCCAGGCCTCCCTTTTCCCCCCAAGACTTCCAGACTATGACTGATATGCGTATACCGTACGAGGACAAGGCAAGTTTAATTTTCCTAACCTAGCCCTTCTAATCTACCCCATGAAGAAAAAGCTACGTAATAGATTTTACATCTGTTGCAACAGCTGGGTATACTGGTGCAACTGGTAGTGGTTCTGTTGCAACTTATTATCCATTTGTTGCATAAGTTGTGTTGGATTATTGATTCAGAGAACCCTATTTAACAGATGGACCATCCGTTGTATCTTTACAATTACTAACCTATTTAAAAATTTACTTCTTATCTTACAATATGTTGACATAATTCTCTACCTTATGAGAAAAAGGCAATTAACGTACCGGGAAGCTTATGACGCTGTAGATAGGATAATGGACCTCGACTTCTGTAAAAAGCTCAAGGATAGGTACGATCAACTTAATGGAGAGGCGTCAGCCCTTGGCGTGGGACTTGATTTCCTAGTTCCTACGTTGGTCTTGGATGAAGAAGAAACGTTAAGATATGTTAGAGGGGACAAACCAAATTCACATGGCAAGAGCTGGACCGAGGCAAAAAGGATTCTTGTAGTCATTAGCATGAACGACATGCATTATTGGGCTGTTGAGATACTACTCTTGGAGGGAAAGATTAATGTTTATGACTCCAACGTACCTCTCGTCGATGATTTTAATCCGTTTTTCCTCGTAGAGCCACTGATGGTGTTGTTGCACATCTTGTTAAGGGAGAGTAAACTAATGAATCATTTGCCAAAGGAAGTGTTGATGAAGAAATTATGGGATTTTGAAGGTCGAAACAGGGGAATGATCCTTCCAAAAG
The DNA here is from genome assembly GCF_002878395.1 of Capsicum annuum. Classification (NCBI taxonomy): domain Eukaryota; kingdom Viridiplantae; phylum Streptophyta; class Magnoliopsida; order Solanales; family Solanaceae; genus Capsicum; species Capsicum annuum. The sequence goes on along the minus strand of NC_061118.1, from coordinate 36,892,350 downwards.
ATGATGCCGCTAAAATGAGTGGCTCGTACGCTCTTGCACACATCGAATATTTGCTGACTGGCACAGAAATGGCCAAGCCAACGAATTTTCTGTGCTACAACGTTGTGAAACCTGCAAGAGGTCTGGGCTTATAGGGTACTAACTGGACGCTTGAAGCCTGTGTATATAGAAGAGCCTGTGAAATAGAAATTTTTAATTTCAAGTCACCCTTCACTTTATTACATGTACATGTAATGACAATAATTTTTCTGATGAAAGTTGAGTTTTTTATAATGTAATAGATTAGATTGTAAATCTGTTGTAAAATATCTTTAATCTGTTCTGGCAGATAGTTTATCTGTTGCAATAGGTTGGTCATCTGTTGCATTACGACGATGTTATTTCTATGAATAATCTAATAATCTAAATCTAATCTGTTGCAACAGTGGGAAGACCTGTTTAATAATTTCTAACAGATGACCTAAATTTTACAACATATGCCTAAATCTTTTTGATATTTTCCAATAGTTACGCTTGAATATCCATGTGCTTGACAACACCAAACTAGTAGCAAATATACACACTACCATAAAAATTTCAGCAATTAGGCTTGAATATCCATGTTTCTAACAACACCAAACCAGTAGCAATAACGACAACAATGTAGTATCTTCTTGCTCGATTTTGTTTCTCTTCAGAAGCCTTGACTTTGTTCAACAAACCCCAGATTACATGATTTGCTTGTGAAGGGTGTCGTTCTTCATACCAATCAAAGTAATCGCATCCACCTAATTTCTATAAGAAAGAGAACACAATTACAAAACAATTACAAGTCAATAATTAATAAATTAATTAAATAAAAAAATATTACCTTTGAAATCTTACAAGTAAAAAACCTACGACCCGAATTTTGTTGAGTCCAAGAAGTCTTTAACTGATCTTCATGACCACACTTACAATATCAAAAATTTTTATCACAAAAAATAGTGAAAGATGCGCTCGACATTGTCAAGCTCAGTTGGGAAAAAAGGAAAGAAATAATTTAAATAGATAAAAGAAGATGACGATGAAGAAGAAGATTTGAGAATTTAGGGTTAAATTTTAGGAGGAAGATGAATATATAAGACAATGGGGGGAGGGGAAATGACTGTTGGAGGCCAAGTGACGGCAAGTCAGCGAAATGTGTCAAACTGACACTGATATATTTGATGCTTATTTTATTTTACGTGTTTAAAATGAACACTGTCTACTTGATGCGTATCTTATTTTAGGTGTTTGAACTGATCACCGTCGATGGGTTGCGCCTTTTTTATTTTAATTCAATTCACTTTAACCTTTTTACACGTAGTGATAATTTTTTATGGCCAACGAAAGTTGAATTTTTATAATGCAACAGATTCTCCATTCGTTGTAACAGTTATCCTACCTATTTTGACACATAGTTTATCTGTTGTAATAGGTTGGTCATCTTTTGTATTATCTTGATGTTTTTTTATCTAAAGTCCATCTGTTGCAACAGTGGAAAGACATGTTTGATAAATTCCAACAGATCACCTACCTGTTACAACATATTTCTAAATCTGTTCAATTTTTTCAATAGATGTGTCGTCTGTTGCAACAGATACATTATCTGTTGTAATATTTGAATCTAGTATTCCTTTTCAGTTAATAAGTTCAAATCTAAGGAATAAATAAAATTCGTAGATAAAATAAAATAAATCGAACCCTTCATAAATTAGCTGAAATAAGCCAACGAATAAATGAAATGTAAAAAAATTGTTATGGGTACAGATCTCAACAAATACATCTACAATAATTTAAGTATACTGCCAAGGATTGCTTTGATTTGACAAGCTCAAGCTATAAAGATCTACTCAGTATGGGAAAGTTGTTCTTCATTCGGTGCTATGGAATTCGGCTTTGCTCGTCGTGGATCTTTATTGTCGCTTACGTACGAATTCTACGCTTTCTGTTCTCCGTATTTCCATAAAAAGAGTAGCATATTGTTAATGTTGTTCAGCAGTAGCTTCTTCTACATCCACCCGAAAAGCCAGAATTGATCAATGCTAATCACGGAGATACAACAAAATGAAAAAAGATAACTCATCTCTTTAGCAAATCAAACAGGTCTTTCTCCCATTTTAAATTATCCTAAATAGATTATATTTTTGTTCCAATAATGAATCAACTGTTGGGACAAATTTCTACATGAGGAAGATCCTGTGTGATAATTTCCAATGGATGAACCATCCGCTACAACATATAAATCATCTGTTGCAGCATATAGGTCATCTGTTGGTACAAATAAAAGCGGTACAAAGAGCTGTTTGATTTGCTAAAACAGATGAGACATATGTTGTACCAAATAAAGTATCTGGTGCAACAAGTTAGTCAACTGTTGCAATAGATGTATATATCTGTTTGATAATTTTCAGCAGATGTGTCATCTGTTGAAACAAATATGTGTCTGTTTGTTTTGTCAGTTGGAAGACATATAATATATTGACCGTTTTCAGCTCGTGCTTCTTTCCTTTGGACATTGTATGTTGCTCAGTGCAGCACACAGACAGAGGAGTTGCAATTTCGCTTTTTTGAATGCTTGATAATGCCCTGGAAATCACTCTCCTCTTCTTAGCCCTAATCTCTAATGAAGTGGATGGAAATAAAATCCTCTTTGATGGAATGACACCCCACTTAGATGTCAATTTCTTTACAGAAACAGTTAATACATTAATAGCATTAATCATTACATCATGTTTCTCCTTGCAGTCTTGACATTTGCATGTAGAACCTTCGCTAGGAAAGGCAAAATTTGTATAACCAGTATGATCATACTCATAATGGTTTACTTTAAATACTGTAAGAGAAGCATCATAAGCACCAACAGCAGCACCACTACCACCACCAACAGCTCCATCACCACTAAGACCATCAACAACAACAACAAGCCTGCCCTCCAAAATTATTTTTCTTGTAATGATTGTTGCTTCAAACAATTCCATTTTTATTCTGTCGATGACCTTAGGGTTCGATAAAGTTTGCACAAATCATAAAGTAAGAAAAATGTCATCTTCAACTCTCGATTGGTCGGAACTAGCGACGGATGCACAATCTAACATAAATCATTACATATATTAGAATGATGATTAGATCATTCAAAAAAAAATCATTAATTAAAAGAAAAAATTAATTATAATTATACTTACTGCATCCTTTGGGGGGGTGAAGAGATCAAGAAATTTTGCACTTTTATCAGTTTTGGCCGACAACCATCTCAAGATTCTTGGACAGGAAACTCCTTCCTGGTAGTTCACTTGTTGTCTCAAATAAGGAATGACTTCAAACGCCCAAGTCTATAAAATAATGCCAATAAATCAAAACCATTATTGAGCGAAAAAAATGAATGATATCATAATAGAAGAAAGAAACATTTACCATGAAATCCCATGGGAAGCCATATAAGTTGACTGTTTTTGGCGCTAACGGAGTCAACAAATATTTGACAGTCATTTTAAAGCTTTCATACCCGCAAGGATAGCTGTTAAACGCATCAAGATCCTCAAAGAGCTTTATTAAACCGAGGTTTATGTTGTTGTTAACGTCTTTCGCCCAAAGAATATTATTTACAAACCAAATCAAGCACAGTGACTGTTTGTGATTCTTTGAAAGTCCTTTACCTTTCAATGCTTCTATCAAATTTTTGTTTTTGAAGCTTGGACCAACAATGGACACCAGGTCATCACGATCACACGACTTGCCTTTGCCTTTTTTGGGTGTGCGGGGTGCTTTTTTGGGTTAGAATAGGTATAACTTGAGAAGGAGGATAATATTTTAGTCTAGTAACTATGACAAACTCCTTCCAACTAAAACAAACAGGCATGCCATAGTAATTTATCCACACCTCATCCATCTTATCTTTATTTTCATACATAAACCTACGCTTGAGTAGTTCATATACCATTTTTATTTGGATACGAGCATTGTTGTCCTCCGACAAATCAAGATATTTCTCAAAGCAGCTGTCCCTGAAATAAGCATCCAATTTTTATTCTCAAAGTATTTTTCTGAAGGCGTCAAAAGATTTTCCCATGGCTGACTTAACCACGAAATCACTTGTTAAATCTGCGGCACTATCGCACTGCATTCTCACAGGATAACGATCAATGTTAAAGGGTTTGACCAGCTCTTTGGTGAAAGGGCTATTAGCATCTGCATCATCTCTTTTGAAACATCCTTCCTCCCCATGTTTATCATATTCTGCTCCCGATTGAGATAACACTTGTAAAGCAAGCTCATAGTGTGGTGGATATAGCCTAGCTGCTTCACTTGTTCCTTTACTTGGACTTGATTCGGTTTCTGTTTTTTTGGGAATCATATTATCTAAAATTAGCAGGAACATAAAATAATATATTATTATTGATTAATGCATCGTTAAATAAGTATAACAATAAATCAAATAAGCAAAATAGTAAAATAACAGTTGCAATAAATCACCAATCTGTTGCACCAGGTAGTATATCTATTGCAGCATATAACCAAACTGTTGCAGCAAATGAGTAATCTGTTGCAACAATACAAAATAAGACAGATGAATGGTCTGTTCAATAGATCACACAATTGTTGTGACATCATTTGTTATAACATATGAGTGATCTGTTGGAACAGTTAAATAATCTGTTGCGATAATACAAAATATATCACTCATTTGTTAAGAAAGATGAATGGTTTGTGCATCAGATCACACATCTGTTGTAACATATGAGTGATCTGTCAGAACAGTTAACTAACCTGCAGCAACGGCTGAGTAATATGTTACGACAATACAAATATATCACTCATCTGTTGAGAAAGATGAATGGTCTGTGCAACAGATCACACATCTGTTGTAACACATGAGTGATCTGTTGGAACAATTATCAACGGTCAATATTGTTTAGATTTCTTTCAACATAAGGTCGTCTATCACAGCAGATGAATGATCAGTTAGAAAAATCAAGTCTTGGACATTTCCTGTAGGAAGAGTTGATGGGATTTTATCCAATAGGAGGTTTATCTGTTGCATCAGGTCATTAATCTGATGGTTCTTCCATTGCACCAGATGGTTAATTAGTTTCATCAGATTTTTTATTCGATACTTAATCTGTTGCAACATATGGTAAAGTTGTTGCATTAGATAGTTAATCTGTTGCATCAGATTATTAATTTATTGCATCAGAATTGTAATCTGATGGTTTCTCTGGTGCATCAGATGGTTGATCTGGTGCATTATATAATTAATCTGTTGCATCAGATGGTTAATATGTTACACCAGATGGATAATCTGTCGGAGGAAATAAAAAATAGTAGCACGATTTTATTTAACAAAAAATAGCAATTTCACCATTTTTACCAAGAACAAGAACAGAACAAATCAAACCAAATTGTAGTTTTGTTTTTATAAACACAAACAATAAAAAGGCCATTTCAGACTGCATTTCAAATTAGTGCAATAAATATTGAAATTGTTAAACAATACTATTAGAGAAGTTGGCTCAAGTTTCTCGTTTTCTTCAAAACTAAAAAGGCCATAAATTTTTATCAGTGAAAGAAGAAAAGGAACGATGAAAAATTTGAAGCTGTTGTGGCCGGAGAGCAAGGCTGTCACGTCGATTGAAGGTTGAAGTAAAAAAGGAACTTGAAGCCCAACTATTTGTAGTCGGATATTGAAGTCACCGAGGATTGAAATGAGAAATTTGCAGAACAGTTGGTTAGGAGAGAGTTGAGAGAAGCTGTCGAGAGGGGGATGAGAGACAGGTTGATTGAATTGAAGAGGGGAACTCAAAGCCCAACTATTTATCGCCGGAGGTAGAAGTCGTCGGGAGTTGAAGGGAGAAAAGAGGGAAACTCGAAGCCCAACTATTTATCGTCAGAGATAGAAGTCGTCGGGAGTTGAAGGGAGAAATTTTACAGAACTGTTGGTTGAGAGAGAGTTGAGAGAAACTGGAGAGAGAGGAGAGAGTTATTTATTTGGATTGAAGAGGGGTGTGGGTTGGGTTGATTTGTCTTTTTGAAAAGATTAGAAAGTTTTGAAAATATTAATCAAGTCCACAATTAACTTAATCAAGTTTCCTAATGATGTTTGACCCTATCTGCTGGTCAATGTCACAAATCCTTCATTCAAGACTTAAAAGACACTTTTCCTTCAATTTTCTCGAGTTACTTGACAAATTAATTAAGGGTGACAAAAAAGCTATAAAACTAAAAAAAAATAGTGACACAAGTTTTAAATATTGAGTAGAGGTGACAATTTTAAGATTAGTGTTAATGATACTAATTTTAAAACCCTCAAGTTTTAAAATTTACACAAAGATGCCTACTCCATATTTACACAAAGATCCCTACACCATCACCACCACTCCTCCATCACACCCTTTTTGTTGTCGCCCGCCGCCGCCACCTCCTCTCCCTCCACTATCACTATCACTACCATTGCTACCTCTTCCAGATTCACCATTATTTACTCCCTCTACATAACTGTCTCCTATTTTTCTTCTTTCTCCTCTACCACCATCGCTATCAATACCACAACAAATGCCATCTTCTCATTCGGCGTCACCACCAGCACCACCATCCCCATTTTTACCATAAATATAACTTTTTTGTGGGCTCCTCCTCCAATCAGATCTTTTTTTAGAAATTAAGTAAGTATCGAAGTTGTTGCAGCAACTTCGATAGTTGCTGTAACACAACAACTAATAGTAGTTGTTGTAACATAACAACTAATAGTAGTTGTTGCAGCAATTACCGTATTTGTTGAAGCAACTCTCGTAGTTGCTGAATTTGCTAAATTATTTCTTCATTCATTTTTATAAGAAATAAAATAAAATCTTTTCAAACTCTCCAATTTATTTTTTTCTAAAAATAGTTCATGAAAATTAAAAAAGGAAGAACGAAATGAAAAGAAAAAGAAAAAAAAGAAGAGAAGAAGAGGAAAATCTAGAGAGAGAAAAAAAAATTAGAAAAAGAAGATTGGAGAAAGAAAAAGAAGAAGAAAGATTGAAAGATAAGAAAAGGGGGATGAAAGATAAGAAAAGGGGGAAACTCTAAAATTTAAAATTTGGAGTTAGAGGACTTTTAAAAAATTTTAAAAATAAAAAAAATTATACTTTGCACCCTAATTAACTTAATCACAACTTAAATGAAGCTTTGATTTTAACTGGTCAAAGTTGTCACCATCTTTAATTTTAAAAGACTTTTTTGTCATCTCCCACTTAATTTTTTGAGCTACTTATTCGAGTTGGATAAAGTTACTTATTCAATTTAAATTTGAATACCTAATATAGTTGGCCGAGTTGTCAACTTTAAATTTGGTGGTCTATAAATAACGAAAATTATATATAAAAATATTAAAATAAAAATATTACTAAAATTTCTTAAAGTTCTCTCCTTTCTTGAGTTTGATGTTGATATTTTATCTTTATTTATGTAACATAAACAAACTTCTTCGGTAATTTTTAGTTGTATTTTGTTCAAAATTAGTCAAAAAAAATTCAGAAAATCATTTCTAATTTTATAGACAAACCCATTACACTATTTTCAAGAAGGTTAACAACACTCACTTTAAATTTATCACAAAAATTATATTTGAAATCGTTCTTAAGAAAATTGAAATGTTGAATACTTGGAAAAAGAAAAGTTCACAACTAAAAAAGGCAATTTAACTATTGAAAGAGAAGAATTCATTTAATATCGCTACAATATTCTATGTTGGTGGTAAAATACTTTCTAATAAAAGTAATTTTAATTTAATTCGAGATTTCTAATTAAGAATGAAGAGTACTTATCATTCCGTCATTTGTTGATCATACTCTACTCATCTATATACTATATCTGCATATATAAACTAATTAGTAGAAACGGTGGCTCAAGAATGAAACCAGTAAATCATTTGTTTTAGACCACTAAAATTTCGAGGCCCCTAAAACATTTAGTAGTAAATCTTATGATTTTTATTTCACTTAAGAAA
>NC_061118.1:36767400-36884266 GCF_002878395.1 Capsicum annuum | reverse complement strand
TTTGAATTAAGTATTTATAATACATCCAAGTTAATGTATTTATAAATAAATGGCTAACATCTTATTAACTAAAATTAATTATTATTTTTATAAATTACAATACTACTATATGAAGTTAAACATTAAATGTCTTATAAGAACAAAACACTACACTAAAAATAAATAGGGTAAACTTTTTTGAAAAAAGCTCTAAATTATAACAATTATTATTATTATTATTATTATCTATAATCTATATCTATAATATATTAAAAGTGTGAAGACCCTTAGAAAATTGATTTGAACCTTTTACCCTTCATTAAAAGACAACACAATAGACAAAATCGTCTTTTTACTTCTTTTTTTTGTAAAATTAAATTTTATTTAATTACTATCCTAAATATTAAGATTTTGGAGCGCTGCCACCTTAATGAGCCTGTAACGTGCGATCCGAATTAATTGGACTCAAATACTTACACCGAATGAAAAAAAAAAAAAAGGGACACAGCAGAGCCAATAATGGGCTGGACAGCAATCGTTCTGGCCCATCAGTTTCCCTGAAAAGGGACATAGCAGAGCCAATAATGGGCTGGACAGCAATCGTTCTGCCCATCAGTTTCCCCTAGCAGCGGCAAAATCAAATCAAACATTTGAGCAAATCGGGGGAGTGTTTCTCTTCTCCGAACGGCAAGCGAAGTAGAAGAAGACTCAAAAATGGAGGAAGAATTGAAAGTTGAAGTAAGCGAAGTTGTAGAAGACGATGAACACGATTCTAAAGAGAGTGTTTTGCAGAGATATTTTTTACAGGAATGGAAGCTTGTCAAATCACTTCTCGACAATATCATTTCCAATGGCCGTGTCTCCGATGTCTCTTCTGTCCATAAAATCCGATCTATTGTAATCTTCCCTTCCTTCCATTCCCTGTTTGAACTTTCAACTGTACAATTATTACTCCAATGCTATGCTTCTTATTGAGTTTATACCTGTAAAATTTTACTACTTTGGATTTCAGAATTTTATTTGTTTTTAACAATATAAATGCAAATAATTCAGATAATCCCTGGTTTAAAAAAGAATGACTTGATTTGACTTAGCACAGTTTAAGAAAATAAACAACATCTTTGAATCTTGTGGTCTTGAATTAAAGTTATGCCAAACATACCAAAATGTCCTTTAATATTGTGGTTTAAACATGACATGTGTGAAGTTGGAATTGAAGTATCACAAAAAAGGAAAGTGTCAATTCTTTTTGAAACAGATGGAGTGTTTTATTTGCATAATTGTTAGTCCAATTCTATGTTTCTACTTGCTTTTTGTGCATGTTGATGTAGGATACTATATTGTTGATGATGCCAAGTCCAAACTTTTAATAGTATTTGAACTTTTGAATACTTTGCTTCAGTTGCTTAGCTGATGCAAGTTTTATTATAGTTTTTTTTTCTTTGGTAGTACATGAACTATTTATTTGACTATTAAAATATGATTGGCAGATGGACAAATATCAGCAGCAAGGTCAGTTACTGGAGCCTTACCTCGAGAGTATGGTTTCGCCCCTCATGTCCATTGTCCGTTCAAAAGCTGTCGAACTAGCTTCTGCCTCGGAAGAGATTCTTGAAGTAATTAAGCCTCTATGTATCATCATATATTCTCTGGTGACAGTTTGTGGCTACAAGGCTGTTGTCAAGTTCTTCCCTCATCAGGTTTCTGACCTGGAGCTTGCAGTATCTCTCCTGGAGAAATGCCATAATGCTCAAGCTGGAACATCATTACGACAAGAAAGTACGGGAGAGATGGAGGCAAAGTGTGTGATACTATTGTGGCTCTACATTCTTGTATTGATCCCTTTTGATATAGCTTCTATGGATACTAGTGCTGGGGATAATAACTATGCTGGGGGTGATGATCCACCTCCACTTGTGCTCAAAATTCTAGAATTCTCTAAAGACTACCTTTCAAATGCGGGTCCTATGCGAACCATATCCGGTTTGTTGCTCTCAAGGCTTCTAACACGTCCAGATATGTCAAAGGCGTTTACCAGGTCCTACTGCCAAAAATCCTTGCCATTTCTAACAGTTCACAATCTGAAATCTCGCAATCAAGCAGATGAAAATTATCACAAACAAAAGAACAACAACACGTAAAAGTAGATGAATTGTCTGGTCATTTTCATGCATGCACATTTATGTTTGTGAATGCAAATGACAAGATACTTGCTGTAGTACAATTTACTGTATTTTCACTTTGCTTGTCATGTGACACATGCAATTCACTTTTATGTGTGATGAGTAAACAAAATCTTCTTACTTTCTTGCAAATTATCATCATGCTTGCTGAGCATTCTGCTTTATTATTATTCTCTATATCAAGTATTATTTGTTTGGCAGCAAAAAGAAGAAAAAGTCTTCTACAATGAAATATGCTGAGCAAGTACGATGCAAATATTTTATGCCTCATTTGGGTAGTTATTTAGTGCTTTCAAATTCTTGTACACTATATGTTTGAGTTAACATATTTGGATTCCCCTATAACTTTGTTTTTCAGCTTTGTGGACTGGACGCATGAAGTCATGTCCTGTCTTTCAAATGATGTTGTCAATCACTTCAAGCTATTGGGGGCAGTTGAAGCACTAGGTGCTGTTTTCAAGGTTCGCTCTTTTTCTTTGTACCCTACTTTGGTTATTTTCTAGCTTTCTGCACAATCGTTCCGTAGAATTTGTGATTCTGCTGTCAAACTTGGACGTTCCCCTCAAACTCAGACTTGAATGAACTGATTTCATCTTTCATCCTTTGTCCTTCAGACCATGAGTTATTTGTAGCTGCTCTTCCAGGAGCAAATTTTTGGTAATTATCTGAGAGTGGTGAAAATCCATTTTGAAAGAAATGGACGGGGTTCGAAAATCAATTTGGATTTTATCAAGTAAATGCCAAGATTAAGTTTCAGTTATCTTTGAAAGCATCTGCTGATGTTATAATATCAGAGCTCAGGTGCTGAATGAAAGAGATACATTGGTCATGTTACAAAGTCTAAAATCTTAATAGCGTAGACATCCTTTTCGCTTCACTCACTATGCCGTGTCACACTTGTGGAAGATGTTATTAAACCATTCATTTTTTGATGATCTTGAAGTCTTGCTTTAGTATGTACACTTTTTGGAACACTATTCTTTTCCTCTAAATGCAGAATGGAAGCCCGAAAGTGTTGCTTAGTGTGTTTCCTGGTGTTTGGAACGACATATCAGCTCTAGTGAAGTCCAACACTGCAGCTCGGAGTCCTTTACTTCGCAAGTATCTTGTGAAACTAACTCAAAGGATTGGGATGATATGTCTCCCTCCTCGTCAACAGTCATGGCGATATGTGGTAAGATAGCTAATTATGCAAAAGATGGGGCTTAAATGTTTCTTACTAGTTACAGAGTTATGCTTGCTCTGCTTCAATATTCTTGTGGACTGACCTATTTAACTACGTTTAGTATCATTTACTAGGAACTAGTTGTCCTACCATCTTTCTAAGAGAAAAATTTATGATGCTTTGTGGGGAATAGGGAGATGAGGGTCTTTGTATTTTTTTGTCAAGTAGCATCCTTTTTCTATATGTTGCCTCGCTGATCTTAATGTGATCTTGAACATTGTCGTCCTTTCTTTCTCTTCTCGATCTTTGTGAATATTTATCTCTCATTTTAATAAATTACAGTACTGTGATGTTTATCAAAGTCAGGAGCAACATGTTTATCCACTCCCTCTCTTTCTGTTCATTTACTGGTTGCTTGTCTCTGTTTCTCGTTCCTGCATTTATCAGTTTTCCGTTGGAATACTTTGTGCTGATCAACTCACCATGAACTGTAGAAAATTAGTTTATAGCAGTGCTTGTTTTGCTGTGTAGGGTAGGACCAGCACACTTGGAGGGCATATTACTGTCAATAGAATCGAAACGAACCAAAACAATAATTATAGAAACAATGATCTATCGAAAGAGCCGGACTGTGATGAAGAAGATGACATGGATGTCCCTCATATAGTAGAAGAGATAATTGAATTACTGCTGTCAGGACTGCGTGATACGGTATGTCTAAGGGGTGAGCTTCCATCTTGTACTTATCTGATTGTCCTCATTAAGCTTAAGTATTTGGCGCGAGACCTGTAGACAAAGAGTTGATATCTGCTTTCGTTGGATGGTTTATTTTATTTGTTTGGTAAAGCTCCTTCACCACTTCCTCATGTGTCATAGAAGAATCATGATAAATCTAAGTTGAATATCCAGACATATTTCTCTTTCATTTTGAGCTAGTGCATTTGAAAACTTGATATCTTAATGGAAAGGTTGTGTGTTTATCTCTCTCTGTATGTGTATGCGTGCATGTGCCAAAAGATATCAGTTAGCTCGAACAGAAGTAAATAAGTGTCTCTCTGTTCCACAATGTGACTGAGACTAAGAATCCCCTAAAGCAGTTAATAGATGACATTTAATCAAGCGAAACAGTCAGAAACTGTCATTTCCTTACTTTTCATAGATTCTTAGTGACATCCACATTATGGAACAGAAACAGACGTTTATTTAGTTCCATTCAGGTTAACTGATCTCTTTTTCGGTTCAGCTGCAGTTATATTTCTAAAACAGTTTTATATCTTCGGATGCACTAGCATCATTTGATTCCATTTCAGTACATTACTGTTACAACAGCTTCCTTTTATTTATTCACATTTCCACTATTTGTTATTTTTATTTCAACTTTCGCATCTTAGAGATTTTTATCATGGCACTACAGGATACTGTTGTGCGTTGGTCTGCTGCAAAAGGTATTGGCCGTGTTACTTCACGGTTAACTTACTTGCTTTCCGATGAAATCCTTTCATCTGTTCTGGAGCTCTTTTCACCTAGCGAGGTGTGTTACTTCAGTTGTTTCTGTTTCTTGCCAATTTATTTTTTTGTTATCTTATGAGATAGCCGCTATATCTGAATACAGAATATTAATTAAGTAGACCCAGATTTTGAAATTCTAATAGTTTCTCTTGAACTTCATATTTCTTGATAGTTCGTTTGGCTTAGATTATATGCTTATGTATTCTAGTGTTACAGGGCGATGGTTCATGGCATGGTGGTTGTTTGGCACTGGCTGAATTGACACGTAGAGGGTTGCTGTTACCTATTAGTTTTCACAAAGTTATTCCTGTTGTTATAAAGGTTGTCCTTACTGAAGTTCCTAATTCTTTTTCTGTACTTTTGAGCTCTCTTTAACTCCATCTGTTGGAACTTGTGATTGAGCAATTAATTTTCTCTAAGGAGCATAAACTTGCTAATACGCAACATGCGTCATCAGTGTTCATTTTTCTCCTTCTTACCTTCCAGGAAACGTATAGGCCAAGATAAACAGGAAACCTTTAGTTGACTTTGCTCTACTCCATGTTGCTCGATTGCTCCTCCAGCTTCAAGCTGTCACTAGAATTTCTAATAGGTTGATTGGAATTATGTATGTAATACACTTTAGTATTCAAGTGAAACATCTTAACAGGAACTTGTCTTTTAGAAAAATTATCGCTCTTAGTTCTGTTGTAGAAAACGTTCTTTCTTACTGCAGCAGTAGGATGGATAAGACCTGCTTCCTTTTACAGATGAGAGAGAGGGAAGTAGGGAGGGAGAAGGGGGAGAAAAGGGTCTCTGTTTACCGCTGATGAGCATGCTGGTTAGGCAATCAGAAGTACATGTGCTCATAGGACTCATATTTTGCTGACTGCTGTGTACTTATGAATCCAAATTGATGCCATTATTGAGTATTTGTGTCATTGTTGATGTTTCTATTGTGTACTTATGAGCATATTATCTTCACCTTTGAAACACCTGTCTTTTAGATTTCCAGATTATCATTCAATTCTTAGCATCCAGATCACATGTCATCCTTTTTTGATGTTTACTAATGGGTATACATGACAAACAGATATATGGGTACATCTCTTTTTGGGGATGAGTTACTGAAACATATTTAATCTAGATTACCTAATTGAGATAATGGATTGTATTAGACTTGCATTATCCACTCATCCAACTCTTCCCTCCTTGAAGCTGGATTTTTGTTGCTAATAATGAAGGAAAGTTTGGTGTGGCAGGCATTACATTACGATATTCGAAGGGGTCCACATAGCATTGGATCCCATGTACGTGATGCCGCAGCTTATGTTTGTTGGGCATTTGGCCGTGCATATTACCATGCAGATATGAAAAACATACTCCAGCAGCTGGCTCCACACCTTCTCACTGTGGCCTGCTATGACCGTGAGGTACCAAAAATACAGGGTCATTCCTTACCGGGTCAGGCGCTTCTTCCTCAAACTAAAATAATGCAGCAATGTTATTACTTCCCAGGTTAATTGTAGAAGAGCAGCAGCTGCTGCTTTTCAAGAGAATGTTGGACGGCAAGGAAATTATCCTCATGGTATCGATATAGTGAATGCAGCTGATTACTTTGCACTTTCTTCACGTACAAACTCCTATCTTCACGTTGCTGTCTTCATTGCTCAATATGATGGCTATCTTTATACTTTTGTTGATGAGCTTCTGAACAGCAAAATCTGTCACTGGGTATGTATATACTTGCTTTGTTGCTTGCTTTTTCTCAGATAAAACACTTCTTTCGTTAAATGTTTATGCTTTGCTTGAGTGTGTCTTGTATTTGTTGTCTGCGGAGATGCATTATAGAAGCCTGTTACCATATATAAAATGCGTATAGCTGATTCCTCACTAGAGCTACTCTTTTGGGGTCTTAGCAAAAAGAGTACTGTGACAACTGACAACTTTTGTCACATCATGGAACTGAAAAAAGATGGTAGGAATTGGATTGGAAATGCGATGGGAATTTGTTTACAAATATCGTTCTCTCTTTTCTTTAGGAACTTCATAGATTTCTTCTCTTGGAACTCTTAAGAGGATTAAAGCCTAAAGGCATAAAAATTTGGCAACATATCTGCAGAAAAGACAGAAGGATCTATCACTTGGGAAGCTAAAGGTGTAGCCCAATTATGGCAAACAATAGGGTAATTTAGTAATTTTTCACCTTCTTGTAATTTTTCTGGGTTCCTTTCCCTATTGAGCTTAAGACATGCACGCATAACAGTCTACATCTGAGAATTGAGACCCTGCTAATATCATACCTGGCCAATGTACTTTATTTGTGCACTGTTTTTGGTTTGTGCTTTCACTTGCTAGTCTATCATTGACGAGTCTTTTTTATGATTACCTTACTGTTGTCATATAGGATAAAAGTTTGAGAGAGCTTGCTGCAAATGCCCTTTCTTCTCTTGCTAAGTATGATCTTGGCCAATTTGCTAGCACCGTTGTGCAAAAATTATTGCCTTGCACATTATCTTCTGATTTGTGCATGCGTCATGGTGCAACTTTAGCTGTTGGGGAGGTTATATTGTCTCTACATGAACGTGAATATGTTCTTCTCCCAGGTTGGTGTCTCCCTTTTAGCTTCAAGCTTTTAGTTATTTGGGTGACATCAAAGTTCAAGCTGGTTGGCGCTGGTTTATAGTTTAAAGTTCTCCAATGCATTTGAGTGTTTTACCACTTTGTTTAAAAATTTTAGTTTTTTCTAGGCTTCACTTGAGTTAAATATTTCTTTAGTATATTGGAAAATAAAATTTTCTCATAAATTGGAAGTCTATGACTGTACTACATTTAAAAAAACAACTTTTTTGAAAAAAATATATGAGATTGTAATGCTGACACACACACACATATATGCAAACCGTGATTTTTCTCTTATTGGTTGTGAAATCAAACCATGAAAGTCCAACTGGAAGATGTGTCTAACTTCTTGGTCATAGGCATAGCTGTTCAGTCCCTACCAGTGCTTATTGTTGTAGTGATTTCCTTGCATAACCAAATAAGGGAAACCTATAATGGTAAAGTTGTATCCATGTGAACGGGTTCGAACCTTGGAATCAACATTGAAGTTTGCACCGGGTAGGCTGCCTACATTAGACCCCCATGCATGTGGACCTTCCCCGAACCCTGCATGAACACGGAATACTTCATGCACTGGGCTGCCTTTTTCTTCTTCTTTGCATTGCTAAAATAGTCCCTCTATCCCATTTGATTGTCCTGAGGGCAAGAGCTTAAAAATATTATGGGAGTGATAGCTGCACCATACAGTTTGAATAGAAGTGAGCTAGTGATTGGAGTATGTAATACCCAGAAGTGATTATAAGAAGAGCAATGGAAGTGTTCTCTCAGTTCCAGAAATTTGGATTAGCAGGAAAGCCAGATGTACTTCACCAAAAAAAATGAATTTCTTCACAAAAGGAAAGCCAAGGTGTGCTGGACATTGATGTTTTGCCAGAGGATTATACTTGAGACATATAGTATTCATTCTAAACTAAGATGTTTGTTACTTCTTTTTAGTTGGACTTGGACTAGTGAAGCTCCTGTAAATGTTGCAAGGTTTTTAGTAGATTTCATTGGCTCTCTGAGCCTGGCTTAGTAGCCCTCTTTTGCTTTTGATTAGCTCCCTATTCTTTAATGCCTATTGTTCTTGAGCTAACATGTCTTTTGTAATTTTGCTTCTTCTTGATGCCAGAGCTATACAAAATCTAACTTCATCAAAAAGAAAAAAATATATAGTACTCATTTTTCATAGTTTTTGTGCCACGTATTAATTGTCTTTCCATCACGTACAACTGGCTCCCAATTTTTGTGACGTTGCTATTACCATGTGGGTGCCTTTTCAAATTTTCAGTTACCACGATTCTTGTATAAATTAATAAAAAGAGAAAATTATCTGGTTAAGGCTTACAATACAGTCTTTTCAGTGTTTATTATGCAAAGCTAATTGTGATCCCTCTATTTTTCTGTTAACAGATCTGCAGAATCAAGTTGCTGGTGTGGTTCCAGCAATTGAGAAAGCACGGCTATATCGCGGAAAGGGAGGAGAAATAATGCGTTCTGCTGTTTCCCGTTTCATTGAATGCATTTCAGTAGCTTGTATCCAGTTGACAGACAACATAAAACGAAGTCTGCTTGATACGCTCCATGAGAATTTGAGACATCCTAATTCTCAGATACAGGTTATCTTATGACTTTGTCAATTTCCTGCTGATTAGCTTCCTGTGAGTGAATTGCTTGATTTACTAGTATGTTTGTAGGGTGCTGCTGTTGCAGCCTTAAAGATCTTCATTCCTGCTTACATTGCGTCTTTGGAAAGTAAATGCTTCAATGCCATTACATCAAGATACCTTGAGCAATTGACTGATCCTAATGTGGCTGCTAGACGAGGATCTGCACTTGCGCTTGGTGTTTTGCCATTTAAGTTTCTAAGTAAAGGATGGAAGGATATACTTCATAAGCTTTGTGTTACTTGTGAAATTGAGGTAAGGAAGTGCTTCTGTTTTAACTGTTGCTGATGGAGGAAGTAAGCTGCACATTATCTTGAATGATGGAACAACTTCATGCTCTACAGGATAACCCTGAAGAAAGAGATGTTGAAGCACGGGTAAATGCTGTCAAAGGACTTGTATCAGTATGTGAAATTTTAACTGACACACAAGATCAGTCTCATCTATTGTCTGCAGAAGAATGTATATCTCTGTATATTTTTATAAAGAATGAGGTTATGCAGACTTTATTTAAAGCTTTGGATGATTACTCTAGAGATAACAGAGGTGATGTTGGTTCTTGGGTTCGTGAGGCTGCCATGGATGGCCTTGAGAGATGCACATATATTCTATGCAAAAGAGGACTCAAGGACTTTTCAAGCAAGTCAGAACAAATGGAACTTGGCTCTGTTCCTCAGTTGGACGAGACAGATTTTACTAACCAGATGAATTTTCTTTTTGATGAAAATATGGCAGCCGATTTAGTTGGAAATATTGTTAAACAAGCAGTGGAGAAGATGGATAAATTAAGAGAGTTAGCTGCAAAGGTTCTTCAAAGAATTTTGCATAATAAATCTATTTCTGTACCATTCATTCCCCATCGAGAGAGACTAGAACAAATAGTGCCTGACGACGCAGATCTGAAATGGGGGGTAGGTTAAAATTCCTTGTCTTGTTGGTTGCTATATTTTCTAGTATTTACTAACAAGCCTTTCTATGCCATCCTGCAGGTACCTACTTTCTCATATCCTCGGTTTGTGCAGTTTCTTGGAATCAGTTGTTACAGCAAATATGTGATATCGGGGTTGGTTATTTCCATTAGTGACTTGCTAGATTCATTGAGGAAGGCGTCACTCGGTGCTCTGCTCGAATTTCTTCAGTCAACTGATGAAAATGTAAATGGTTCTAAAGAGTACAATCTTTCCAATGACATTCTTTGGGTTCTTCAGAAATACAAAAAGTGTGACAGAGTTGTGGAAGCCACTTTGAAGGTAAATTTGATTGAGAATTTCGTTTCTGCAAATGATGATTGGCGACCTTTTCCTCAAACTGTAGACCACTGTTTATCTTTTTAGAATCATCACGTTATAGTTTATGAAGCATTTATTTTTCTTTTAGTCATGAAAGATGCTTGTTAATCATAAAATTTAAATGCTGCAATCTGGTGAATTTACATTTTTGATTGTCTATGCCAGTATCCTGAGCTTCATCTACTCACTTTTTTGTTGGTTAAAAAAAACCATTTCTTGTAAAAATTTATGATTTGTTACTGCTTTGAAAAGAAGAAAAATGTGGACTAGGGCTTCACCTTTAAAGTGACTTAACTATATCCAGTGACAAGGATCTTTAATGGTGAACATTATGCTGAAGCATCTCAGTGCTATAGCCTATATGTGATATATGATTTTGCTAGAGCGTGCAATATAGTTGAATTAAAAGGTGAAGTAGTGAAATTTTTTATTTTTTATTTTATGAATCTGGTAAAGTTGTATACCTCAGCATTAAGGACATGCTGTAGACCTCCAAAAATTGATCTGCCAAAATACTAATCAATTACAAGGATCCTAAAAAATAAAGTTCCATTTTATTCTTTGGATATTTGTAAATCCTTTAAGTATTCTGTCTTGTCCTCATTTGCCACATCTCATTTTTTGCCGGAAAACCACAAGCTCTCTTTACGTTATTCCTCAAGCTTCATTATTTTGACTATAAAATAATCTAGGCATCCGACCTACAATCTTAAGGTAATGGGTGGAGAAACCAAGGGCAATTATTAACTCATTTGGAAACTCTTATTATGCCCATATCTGGGAGGTTCTCTAACACCCTTCTTCATGTGTAACCTGGTTCTATAGGGTTCGCACATGGGTAGAAAACTTTATTTTTCCTTTTCTTGTTGAGATGAGCGACATGGCTTAAAAGGCTGAAGAGTGGGTTTGGAGTAGAGAGCCCAATAGGCCTGCTTAAGCAGAGAGTTAATGACTCAATTTGGTCAAGTGAGAGATCCATGTTATGGAATATGTTGAGAGAAGACGGTTGTGGAAACAAACTTACCAAAGTTTGGCTCCGACACCTGTTAAGGGCCTTAGGTCTAACCCAATCTCAAGAAGACCAAAAACACATATGCTTAACTAATGTGGGGTTTTGAGACCCTCGCTTGTTCAGTATTGGCTATGGAGCATGGGATAACATACGTTGTATGAGAGGCACATTTGGCAGCCGATATCAGGAATGTGTTTGGTGTTGGTACCATGTGAAAGAATTAGAGTATCCAACCCATTACCTTAAGGCCATGGGTAGAGTAACCTAATACACAATCTTTATTTAAAACCTTAAACAACCAATATGGGACAGGTTTTCTAACCCTGATGTGTTGGTATTCTGTTGCAGACTATTGAGAACCTATTCAGCAAAAAGATTTTCTTAAACATGGTACGTCTATCTTATAGTATCTAATCATTCATGAATCTGGTATCTTTCCTTTGCTCTTATATGTACTGGCTCAGTCTGCACAAACCTTGTTGAACTGATGATGTTGCCTTTACCTCTCTATCTCATTTTTTAACAGGCACAGACTGCTGTGTTTTGTGGTGGAGTTTTAGAAGCTCTAAATATCGCGTTGAAAGGATCAAAAAACATCAGAAAGCTGTGTGTTGGAATTGCAATACTTGGATATATTTCATCAGTACCCGAGCACATCAACATCCAGGCATTCAGTCATTTACTAACTTTCCTCACCCATCGATTTCCAAAGGTACCAGAAAGCAGCTGCACAAGAGAAACTTGAGCCGTCTGAGTAGACAATCAGTAACATGAAACAATGAATTGAATGCCTTCTCAAAATTTGTTTTCGACTATTTTGTAGGTAAGGAGAGCCGCTGCTGACCAAGTTCTTCTTGTATTGATGCAAAATGGCCCTCCCGTGCCAGAGGACAAACTAGAGAAAGCAATTGAGATCGTCTCCGAAACTTGCTGGGACGGTGATATTGCAGAAGCGAAAGAGAAGAGTTTCGAGCTCTGTACCACGTGCAGCCTAGATGTTGGAATATTTTCGAAAGCAGATACCGGAACATCACACAGAATTGGTGACCGGGCACCTATCGGTGATGAAAATGCAGCATACTCTTCACTTGTTGGATCAGCTGGGTTTTAGTTCCTTGTCAGATGCATTTAAGAATCAGAACCTTGTGCTATCAGAGTTGGTTGCCACTGCTCCGCCCCCCTCCCCCCCCCCCCCCCCCCCCCCCTTCCTCCTGTGTCATCAAAATCACTTTCTGCAAACGAGGGATTCGTCTGTTGTTGGTTTGTAATGTTATTGCAATTTAGGAGATGTGTTCCACTAAATGGTTAACATGGTAATTGCCGTGTTTGCAAGTTTAGTATTCCTACTCGTGGCTCCAATGTACAAATGATTCATTTGGATTGTCAAGATGATTGATACTTTTCAAGTGTTCAAATTTTAAAGTCTTCAACTATTTCAAAAAGTAGTACAAAATGTAGAGAACGTTAGGCGCAAGGTTATTATGGTCTACAGTATGTCAGTCCCCTTTCCTCATTTATCTTATGTTTTGGTTTTATTACTACTGATATGTCTAACTTTTGAGTATCCTTAATATTTGTCGATACTTACTTTTCTTCAATACTTTCCATCCTTAAGTTTTTAATCTGGCTTATCTTTTAGAAAGATCATTTTCTTAAAAACATTCACCTTGTATTTACCAGAAGAGCAAAATTATATAACCCAAAACAAGCCATTGTATTACTTGAGAAGAGCTCTACAAATACTAAACGCTTAGGTATAGCTCTACAAATACCTAAACATCTAGGTAGAGCTCTACAGAATCTGCCTAGTATACAAACTTTTATACCGAAAAACAAACATAAGATTAATCCTATAAAATTATATAAAGGAAGTATATAATTTAATACCAAATCAGATATCCAAAAGGCTTCAGCTTTCATTATAGCACCCGAGTCGATAATAAGCTGATTTGATCAATCTAAAGTTTGAGATCAAAATTTCAAAAGTTTAGCAACTAAAAAAAATACATTTCTTACACATAAATAGACTATAATCTTTTAACTTCTTTTTAATGACAGGCAAAAGAATGCAAAGGACAAATCAAGAACTCAACCAAGGGAACACCTTGGGAGATGTCGGCAGGCGTGCTGTGAGTACTTCAACTCCAGTCTCTGTGACCTACAAATCCATCAGCAGAAAAAACACATCAATTAACAAGTAAAATTTCGTTGTATTTCTGTCATCTTTAACTCAACAACATCATACCAAATGTAATCCCATAGGTGGGATCTGGGGAAGGTAGTGTGCGCAGCATACCTCAGAGAGATAGAGGTGGTTTACAACAGACCCTTGGCACAAGTGAAACATCTCAAAGCAGTTTGAAAAGGGGAATATGGAAATGAAAGCAGTAACAACAATAAAATAATGTGGAAAGTCTTTAATTAAGCCTGCAAAATATGATTGCTTCTTAAAGAGAAAGAAATGCAATAATTCCACCAAGAACCGGATGTGCCAAACACATCGAGTGTCATTGGGTCCAGTATTTTCTCTTTCCCAATTTCCCAACGGGTAAATAGATCAGAGGAAGAGTTCTCGAGTTAAATAAAATGTTTCAGTAGCAACACACCAATTCATCAAGCCAACTATCTCGATTCAATCTGAGACATCATGCAACAAAGAACTACACCATTAAATCATTCAGATACCAAAAAGGATGTATAATAAAGTACTACCAGGAGAGTGTGTTCAAACTGAGCACTTCGTTTTCCATCTGCTGTCACAGCAGTCCATCCATCAGGCCACATACGATCACGCCAAACACCTGAAATAGAATTAATCAAGACACAAGGACAACAACAACATACCCAGTAAAATCCCAAATCAAGACATAAGGAAAAGAGAGATTTTATATTGTATGGTACACTGACTTTCGAGCCGAAGAACTTACCAGCATTAATCATAGGTTCAATTGTAAAAGTTTGGCCAGCTTTCATCACACCAACTGCTTTATTTCCTGATCAGATTAAGGTAACCAAAGAAAGATTGACCAAAGTAAAGCCAATTTTACTTAGATCCCACAATCCTAGAGGTACTACCTTAACTGAAATATTATGTTAAATCAGCAGTGCTGTTGCTATTATGCTAGATATTGCAGGAAATATGTGATGCAATTATATTTCACTGCTTGACGCAGCATGTAGATTTAAATGTTAAGAGATAACTTTTTTGGATAACCATAAAATCTTAAAAGACATAATGTTGAGGATACTTGAATAATGCGGAATATTTGGTGCACAGTGGAAAAGCTCTCCAATGCCATGACCACAATATGATTTCACCTGTCACCCCAGTCGCAAGAAAACGAGAACATGCAAAACATGTCAGTTTCCAACAAAAACTGAGCCTCACTGGTCCAGTTTGATGGATAGTTAGGCAAATCTATTTTTTATTTTATCTTACCACAGATAATCCAGACATAGTAGCATGTCGATTGATGACCTCTCCAATTTCCCGAAACCGTACCCCAGGCTTAACTGCAACGAAATGGCACAATAAAAAAATGACACCTGAAGTTTTGATCAACATTGCTAGCCTCTAACTCACACATTTACTGAACTTCACCTCCTTAATTCTTCAATAACATACTGAAAAGACAATTCTCAGCAAGACCATTCATCATCACAAAGTAAATACATACAGAGCAGATGCAACAAGCAAAAGGGAAAAGCAGCAAATAGACAGGCGCAAAGAGAAGCACCGGCAAAATAGCAAAGAAGAAAACATATTCAACAATCAAATTGATGAGCCATACTGTATTTGTTTAAGCAGGCTACTAAACATGCCTTCTAAGAAGTAAGACGTTTTACTTCAGGTATGTTAAAAAATCAAGCAAGGTTTTCACGCAAGTATGAGGTCCTTAGAACAGTGAAATCTATGTACATAAAGTATCCAAGGCATAACATATAGTAACACAACCTACCACTTGCTATTGCTTTCTCCAAACACTCATATGTACACTGGACTAACCGTTGAGATGCTTCATCAACATTACCCACAAAGAAGGTCTCATTCAGATCACCTGCAGAATCAGCAGCCCACTAATTAAGCATCAATTCTGCAAAAAGTTGAAACATTACCTGTAGATCAACAGGAAAGTTGGTTCTTACCATGAACCCCTTTGTAATATACAGTAACATCAACATTTATAATATCACCATCCTCCAATTTCCTTTAAAAAAAAAAAGACCAACCAAATGACAGTGTAAAACAAATTCATTTCAGAAAAATACATGTAGTAAGCACATACAACACGGTAAAATGCACCAAGGAAAGAGCAGACACGGGTGAAAATTGACAAAACACTGTCTAGATTCATCGGTCGTTGAGTGTTATTAGGCTCTCAAAAAGTGCAACTTGGTAAGAGCAGTAACCCCACCCCCCACCCCCCCCAAACTAAAAAACAAAAAGGGTACCAGATCTAACTTGAATGAACAAATATGACTAGTCTAATTGCTGAATGTAAGACTTACCTTGCATCAGGAATCCCATGGCAGATCACTTCATTGACTGACCTGCAACAAGCAGACAGATTCCCATCTTTTAGTAATTTCAAGAACCTTCCTACACAGTGCATAAAGAACATTTGCAAGGTAAAGTACCTACGTGCAGCATGACTTGGGAAAAAAATGATAATTTAAGGGAGATGGATATCCACCTGCATATGCAACCAAAAGAGGTTAAAGCACCAGATCCACATATTAGAAGACTAAGTAAACCAATATATAGCAATATTCTTAAGAACAGGAGTTCCGGTGAACTGTCATCGATATAATATAAAGCCAACAAACTTCGGCTATGGTGATTTACCAACAAACTATCTTAACAGAACGTCATAATGAAAGACAATGGCAAGTAATAAGTCTTATGGAACCAGGAACTTAGAACACACAGGTTCTCAATTTGGGTAACCACGAGAACCGTCTTTTACCAAGTATGAGGACCAGAATCATCAGTGTATCGTACATAAATGTGCCCAATTAAAGTGATTATGTGCAAGTCAAAAGAAACTAACGGGTCGTGCTTTAACATAACTTGATTAAAGCACGAGTTCCAACGTTTTGAACATATCAACATAAACTTAAAAAAACACAAAACGTAACATATTGGTAAGTGGAAATGATCCTGACACCTAAAAATGGCAAGCATGAGAAGTTATTAAAATAATAAGTCTTATCAACATACCAGCAGCAACCGTGGCCTCATGAACCACTGCATCAATTTCATCAGTAGTCACACCAGGTTTAATAATACGAGCAGCTGCATCCAAAACTTCCCTTCCTATCTGAAGGAATATGGATATGAGTATACAGTAACTTCAAACAAACAAAAAAGCAATAAAGCTGAAGGAGCAAAGCGCTGCTAGATATTTGTCCCTTACCATCTCAACCAGGTACTTTGGAATCATTAAACTGACAGTACGATACACAAAGATTGTAGGAAGCACTATTTCTGACAAAGAATTGGAATCTTAAAGATAATAAAACCAATCATGCATTAGAAGGAATCTCACAGAATCTAAAAGACTGATGAAGAACCAACTGAACACGCTTATACCACGGTCCTTCGCCAAAGCTGCAGGGCATGGAAACTTTATAGCCATAGGAACACTAACCACCTTCATCTCTTTTGATTAACTGATCAAGTGTTGGAGATAATATGACAAGTACATTCAATGAAATACGAGTACTTGGCAAATGAGGTCGGTGTATGTGGTGTCCTCTTACGTTGGACGATTATCAGTTCAAGTCTACCGCTGAGTTTAGCCAGCATAAAGTTCGTTGCACGCTAATGCAGAGAAGGTAACAACTCCCTTATCGCTAGGGATGTTATTGAATTGAGTGTTGTTGATTAGACAATAAGTGATGGGTTATTCAGTGTTGTTGATTTGACAATATGTGGGTGAAATTAAAAAAAATTAACAGTTGTGTAATCATTTAAGCCAGATATCATTTTCTAGAAACTCAAGTGCTAATAAAACCAAGCAAAATCTACTACCTAAAAAGTGTTGCTGCAGGAAGGGGACGACACTCAGCAGTAGTCCCAGAGATACAGCCAAGACCTTGATTCTAGTTATTGATTGATCTTTCAAAATTCACCCATCAGATTTTAACTAACGCCTCATTGTAACATCCTACACAAGTGTTCCTAACTCGGTTTCTGTCTGATCTCTAAATATAAAATGTGAATTCATACGTTTTTCGGTTTCAAGCTCGCTCACATCTCCCACAAAAGGTGTATATTCTTGACAGTCTGCTTTCACTCTATTCTCTATTTGCATATTTCCTTTGTGTTTTACGTTTGTTGCCTTTCTGTTGGTAGAATCATAAATGTCAACACATGTTCGAAAAGTCTCCTAAGTTTCCTATAACACACCAACACTCTAAAGAATGGATTAACTCTCCAAGGATTGAGACATTAAATTCACAACCCGTTAACTGCCTTGCAATATTGGTGTAGAAGAAGTACATGCTATCTAATAAAAGGACAGCAAATGCCCAGTGTAGCAATAGTATAGAAAATGGCTATGCTTCATAAACTGATAGCAATAATTCTTTGAGAAGACTAATGAAGAAGATAATTTGTTGATAGAACATAATCAAGAGACATAAACTGATCAATACTTACTCGGCAAGCTTCTCTCATTCTCTCAATCAGCTCCGGAGTTTTGATCTTCAGAATATTTGAAGAGAAAAGAAGGAGGTGGTGAGCAAGAACTTTGTTTGTTGCTAAAAAGAAATTGAGTATAACTGCAAACCATTACTAACTCAACATAAGTAGTACCTCAACAACATGCTGCAAATCACTATTGGGTTCAATTTTTGGAATACCCTACAAAAATAACAGAAACAAACTAAAATAAAGAACATATTTTCTATCATTGATGTTCAGAATGAGAAAAATGTGCAATATTAGGCACCTACACTCCAAATGATAAGCAAATTAAGTGAAGCAACAGTCAACATTCTGGGTATCCAGCTCCAGAAGAAACAGGTCAAAAAACAGAAACATGTGTGCGCATGTGTATGAAAAAATGTTTTTGTGAGTGTGTGTGTGAACTAAACATTGACAAACACTTGAAATACACAGAAATCAGTCAAGATGGCTCACATCATTTGCCCAATCAGGTTGATCAATGTGAACAGGTACAACACGCTTTCTTGATATTGGATAGGGCCTTAGCATCCTGAAAAAAGTAAGCACCTTGAGTTTTGGACAACAAATGAATGCCAACAGCAACTTCCAGAAAATAAGAGAGGAAAGACGAGAAAAAATAGGGAGAGTGATTTTGACATCCTTGCAGCAAGCACCTAGCAAAAAGCTATATTCAAAAGGAGCAAAAGACGAGAAGGAAACTAACGTTTTTGGCATTCTGTAACAGAAGATTGCAGTAGTCTAGGAAGCTAGGTAAAGCTTAATAATTTCTTAACTGAACTAAGAAATTAAAGCGCCCGGTAACTTATTTTACTTCAGCTATTAGACACGCACAAAGAAAAAAGACATACAGCAACCTACAAAACTTCTCATCTTTTTTTTACTAATAACCGTGATGTCCGGGCCAGCTTGCGCATACCTCAACTGATTCCACGGAACCAACTAAAATATGACCGGGAGAGTTTTACGTTTAAGTACAATATGATTAGATTAGATTAGATTAAAATAAGTTCATTATAGAAAAATGCATAGATCTAAATGTCTAAATGGAACCGACACATGGAAATCCAAAACAAGGTTGCAAGGTATGTACATATTACATCAGAAAAGGTTGAAGATTAAGATCCATATCCAACATACCCAGTCCAGTCAAAATGCGGAATTTTCGGTGTTCGAGCCTGTCCTTTCCTCAAGCAATATAGCCAACCATCACTAGGTGAGGCTGCATTTTGTTCTGATGGAGTTTCAGTAGCCAGAGAAGATAATTTTGCCTTCAAGTGGACAGACTTGTGAGAACTCCAAGATGCCTTGAAACAATCCTGTGTGCTGACAAGAAGCAACTTGCATCAAAATCAAGGTATTAAGCTAATGGCCAGAGAAAAATAAATATATAAATAGTGTCATAGAAAGAGATTCTCCTCCCATTAGCCATTCGTTCTTTCTTTAAAGTTTACATCACAGCAGTAATAACTTTCCCAACCCACTTTGCTTTGATCTCTCGGACAGGAGGTTGCAGTTCTCCTTTTTGTTTAGCAGCTAGAATGTTATATTATTCTAATGTCTTCTCATTGTACCGGTTCCACTACTGAAACCTGAGTTTTTGACATTGACCAACTATAGCAGATAGGTACTCTAGCTTTCTAATACTATAGATAGTCCCATTACAAAGAGTGAAGCACGAAGAAGCAGGTTATTCACATTAAACCTTTAACAAGCAGTGAGTACACCCTTATCCCATTCTTGCATCACAACAGCTATAACGAACTAATATACTCAAGTACAAACTGCTAAAAAGAAGAATAGATCATTTCCCACAGAGGGATGGTTTCAGCTATGATGTAAAGTATACAAAGCAGTAATTAAGCTTCAGTTTGATAATGAAAAATGGACAAGATAGTTAAGAAAGAGAATGGTCAAAGCTACAAACCAGAAAGCAGCTCCTTCACGAGGAAGCTTCAACTCCACACACTTAGGACACCTTCAAATAAAAGAAAAGTAATTTAACAGAGATATCAGAGACAGAAACTCTTCTCTGAAAGTAACAGCACCAAAAAACAATCATTGGCAGTACAACTACAACAGCTGGAAGATCACACATAGCAATTGCAAACGGGGTATTGGATGCATTGAATTTCAAAGCCCAAGGATGATTAATGAAAGTACCAAAAAGTAAGCTGGTGATATCCTTAATATACAGAACGTCAAATCAGACTCTATATGAGCTATGAGAATCAACAAAATATAATACTAGGTAACCCAGCAAGGAAAGTAAAGGAAATGAGGAAGGAGGACTCCCCGAAATACAAACCAATTAACCAAAAAGATAAAAGAAAGACACCAGCATCAGAGTTACAGTTGCATCCCTATTTTATGCAATAACGGAATTTTTATAATATCCACCTTTCTATTTCATAAGAAATACTCTATTACATCAAGACATCATCAGCATTTAAACCACAATAGAACCTATAATATCTTTTTTATAACCGAGAAATCCGCTTGTTCCAGCCTTAAAAGCCAGAGGATAGCGGGCCTGCCTTCTACTTTTTACCACTTAGAAACTAGACATTCTTTTATCAGCACCACTAAATACTAAACTTGCTTCACCAGCTAGGATTCAAACTCGTTAACTGATCTCGCATCGTACTACCTTTGCCAAGAATCGAACCTATACTCAAACTGAAAATCTTAGTTTAACCTATCACCTCTACATAAAGATCACAAAAATCCCCAAGTACTAGAAAGATAATGTTTGCTTGTATTTGGGTGTATTAGCTAATGGCAATAATTCATAATCACACTTTTTGTTCTCAGAGAAATGAAAACAACATACTAAGGTCCAGCTCCAACCCCTTCCATCTAAACTCTAAATAGCAATGGCCCCTTCCACCACTTCCCACCCCCGCGTTGTTTTCAAGTCATAAAACGAAAAATACTACTTTCTACCTATTGGAATTTTTTTTATTTTATTTTTTTTAATAACCCTGGTGTTCCGGTCAGCTTACAGAAAGATACTATTTTCTCTTTTGTCTTAAATCCTAACACACCGGTATGCAATATATATATATATATATATATATATACATATAGCTCAAGCACAGTTGGATATCTAAAAACATATATTTGTATATAAACCACAAAATCATTCAATTCAACAAAATAAATTATAAAGCTACCATTTTTTAATAATTGCAGAAACACTTAAAAACTCATATAATTAAAAAATAAAAATAACAAAGAGTGGACAGTACATACTGAAGATGAGCAGGCTTGCTACATTTAGCACAAGATAAAGTAGCTTCAACCACTTCTGATCCTCCTGTCATTGATTCTTTCAATATCTATACACAATACAAATCTTTATTAATCACCATAATATCAATAAAAAATCACTAATAAAAAAGAAAAAACGAAAAAAATAAGTGTACGGGTTAACTAGATTGAATCTTTGAAGCTGGATAACGCTGACCTTTCAATATGGTTATTGGTGTTTCTTGCAATGAAGAGGAAAATAGCAATTTGGGGTTTTTATGTTTAGGGTTTTCAGACGGAGAAAAGGACTAATAAAATATGAATAAAGTAGAAAAAAAAAAAGCGTTTTACTGTGTATAAAACATGGTCAAATATATGGACAGCTAAAAATCAAATACTTTTACGTACTGGTTGCCACTAATTGACTTTTTTACCCTCCTACAAGTAATCTCGTAGTAATATTTTTCCAACAAATTGTACTCTATTAATTTACTTTTAAAGTTACCAACAAATTGTGTTCATTTTTCTTATAATGGTTGCTAAAAAGTTTATTCATATCGAGAATGCCAAGTTACTATTTCCTTTTAAGTTGTCATATTTTATATTTGAGAGTCAATTTGATTAATTTTTAAAGTTAAATTAAATTAAATTTTAATATTTTAAAATAAAAATTTATATATTCAAAATCTATACGAAAAAGTAATATAAATTATAAAATAAATTATATCAATATAATGAAAAATTATATATTATAAAATGTGAAAGTTTATATCGATTGAATGGAGGGAGTAAGAAAAGTAAGATGTTGAAGTAAGACTTTGATTTTGAGCACCATTATTACTTGCTTAAGCAAATTAATTCTCTACGAGAAGTGAATGGTATTTTTAGGATTTATAATTGTACAAAATTAATTAAATTTTTTCATTTGCTGTCTATATATTTTTTGTTTTTTAATTAGTAATAAAAAAAATTAAGAAACTTAGGTAAGAAATGATTAAAATCTAAAACAATCATGATTAAAATCTAAAACAATCATTCTGAATTTAACCTTATAATCGAACTATTAACCATTCATAATAGGATATTGGATAATCAAAATCTTATTTATTTGATTATTAATCTCGTATAATACAACCCAATAAATCGATAACCCAAACTAGTATTTACCCAAACTAAACTGATTGATAAGTACCTCTACTATATATTTTGTATATTTTATTGTTCCCTGGCTAGTCAACGTTTTTGAAACCAAATTGTCGTCTTATTTTCTACTTTAGGTTCCTTTCGTATCACACGTGGATATAATTTTCATTAAAAAATTAATGATAAAGACGACTTCAAACTTATTTTGATTAATTATTTTTTAATCTCTTAGAAATATACAACATAGACATTTAGGGTCATTTTGCTAGAATGTATTAAAAAAATAACACATATATTAACTTTGATATTATTTAATATCTTGTTTGAAAGTATTATCGAGTGGGTATACTAATATATACATTAATTATACATACTATTTAGTACTATAAGGTGTCTTAACTAATTGATAACAAACTAACAACCCATGATATTAGCAATATCAGTATTGTTAATACATGAATAAACATGTTTAAATACAAAATCACCCCTGAAAACGTCAAACTAAATAGTGAATAAGAACTAATCCAAATATAACTAATCACTCTTAAACATTATTACTACACCTTATTTTCGTAAGGCCAACATATATAATAACATTATTAATAAGAAAAATTATAGAAAGTAGCGAATTTAAAATTATAATTACAATAAATAGCAACACTTTTGTAAAATTACAGTTTATAGCAAGAGTAACATTATTTTACTCATTAACTAGACAAGTACATGTTTCACTCTTACTACTTTACATTTTTCAATTTTCACTCCACTATTTCACCTCTCTCAAATATAGTCATATCTTTTATTCTTTTTTTTTCATCTTATTTTTTTTTTTATCATTTTTTTTATATTTTTTTTTCACTTTATTTTCTCTCTTCTATTTCTCTTCTTTTTTTTTTTTCCTTTTTCGTTTTCTTTTTCTTTCATATTTAAAGATAATTATCACCGTGATCTTCAAGATTTCAAAATAAATCATGTCTTTCACTCTCTTATATCTCTACCTTTTTTTCTTGTTAGTTTTTTTTCATCTTATTTTTTTATCATTTTATTTTGATTTTTTATTTTTTTTATTTTTTTCTTTCCACTTTATTTTCTCTCTTCTATTCTCTTTTTTTTTTTCCTTTCTCATATCTTTTTTTCTTTTTCTATTTTCATTTTCTTCTTCTTTTTTCTATTTTATTTTATTTCTTTTTTTCTTCTTATTTTTACAATTCTAGTTCTCTTTCTTCCTTTTTTTTTCTTTTTCACTTCTCTTTTTTTCATTTTTTTCTTTTTCTTTTTTTTTTCGTTTTTACCTTTTCTACCTCGAACTTTTATTTTTGAAAAGACAAATATTTATATCACATACACATGTTAAAAAAACATACAAAATACATAACCATACAGATCTGGATATGTATTTACAGTACAAAACATACATATCTATTTACGAAATATATATTATATTCATATTAACAGTAACAAACATAACTATACTATATATCTTCATATGTATTTGTATTTCGAAATATATATTATATTCATATTAACAGTAACAAACATAACTATACTATATATCTTCATATGTATTTGCGAAATACAAAGGTGACTCATATAAAATAAGAATCTCATATAAAATAAGAATATACATATGGATCAGGTATGTATTCTGTCAATACATATGCAGAGCTATATGTATTTTATACGGTGTTGGATTTATCTTTGAACTATACATATTATGTCATTTTAGAGGGCAACATACGAACTTACTTAATACACCCTATTTTTATAGGCCCAACATAATAAACTGGTAGTACTACACCAATGGAGCATTTTCTTCAGCTCATACAGCCTCATATACACCTGTATGTTGAAGAGCTCCACAAAAGTTTTGATCTATTCTAACTAGACAATAAATACAACATAAGAAACATACCATTCACATACTACAATTCCATAAATACAATTATAGTAGCAGCATGCACATTTGCCAATTTAATAGCTAGCCTGCACATTCTTGAGTCTCTTGACAAATAACATATCATATGTCAGCCCAATATGGTACTCCACTTGCTGGGATCCAAGATTCACCTTGTATGAAATTTCTCACTGTAAATTGGCTTGCTTCACTGGCATCATGTAACACATGAAAACCAGGCCAATTTACTCTATTTCCAGTGTTAGCTCCACTACCTGTGTTCATGTACTCTGCATAATATAACGTTGAAAGTGCAAAATCACCACTCCATTCTTTCCACCCTCTTGGATCAATCAATCCATCCAAATCCGTCTTAATAAAAACCGCCCTTGAAAATTTTTTCCACGGTCTTCCTAGGTAATTCTTGAAACTCCCTTTAACAGCACTGAACTCGGATGATGGAGAAACTCGTGAATTTAATATAACAATCCCTGTATTTTCATTTGAGTCGTCCCTACCTTGAGCTGTTATCATGTTGGATTGGTGATCCATTGGTCTCCTGACAAAAATGTCGCAATTTTGAAACACCGCAGATGCATCACCAAATATGTAGTCGATGGTGCCATATATGTGACAATCTCGATAAAATTGTCTTAGAGAGTGTACTAAGAGCGTGTCTTGGTAACCTTTAAAGCTGCAGTGGTAGAAAATCGAGAGATCTGAGCTCACTCTTAGTGCCACTGCTTGATGTTTGTGTGGCCCTGCTGTGTTCTCAAATGTCATGTCCCTTGCCCAAAATCCATCAGCAGATACACCTATAATGGAAAAAGAAACTGGATCAAGTATGCAACGCTTAATGGGTGTGTGGTTTTGTGGTCAAAAAAGTGAAATGAAATCATGAAAGATCAACTGATAGCATCCAGACTGGCTCACTTGCATTAAGATTGACGGACTTCAATGTGAATTATGAAGATGGTTATGATGGAAGAAGAGCCTAAGTGGGCCAGGATGCTATCATCAACCATCAAATCTCAATAGAAGCAAAATATGCTAGGTAAATAAATTCGGCCTAAACATTAGTGGCCACAGAGTTACTCTATGTATTAATGTATGTGCAAACTGACTCGAGCATCACTTCTATATAAAGTCGTGGTGCTTTGTTTTCTAGCATAGGTAGGACTTACCAAATGTAGCTGAGCCGAAGGTGTTAGCTCCATCAGGGACATTTTTATTACCAGTAACAATAGTTTTGTCAATTCCATCACCAATAAACATCAAGTTATTGAGTCCCCTTCCAATTTCAACATTTTCACTGTATGTACCAGATTTGACATACACAATTGTTCGTTCTGGTCGTGTCATACGAGAGAGGGCAGCCACAGCCTCGTTGATGGTCTTGTAATTGCCTGAACCATCTTGTGCAACGACAATATCAGCTTTGGATGTTTCTGCATTCCATGATGGCAAAAGCCCATTGCCTTCACTTGAGCTATTTGGTCTAGGTTGTGCACCTGTACACCAAAAATGAAGGGTTAGTTTTGTTAGGTTTCCAAATGCAGATTAATTATTGTTTTATACATAATCAGGGGGGACATTTGATAACTACTGGAGTAGAGCAGAGTTGAAAACTCTGAAGTAGGACATTCGAATGGATATGGGCAGTGGATGGGCTGCTTCTTTCTTAACCAAAGGTCTCGGATTCGAGTCCTGAGTAAGAAAAAATCCTTGGAAGGGAGCGCTACCCCTGAATGAGGCCATACTCAAAAATCCGGATTAGTCGGCTCCAATGCAGGTACCAAACATCGGATGAAGGTACCGAACACCAGATGAAGACCCAAAAAAAACTAACTATTCTTCTTACTCAACTAAGGGTTTTTTCCTTATAAGGTCACTTGACTTAGCTAGTGACTTTGGTTTTTTCCTTTCAAAAGTCACTCATAGTCCAACTACGGATGATTTACTTACAAAGTCAATTAATTTTTTTCATTAAAATTTGCTGAGATAAACTTTTATTCTTTTATTTAAAATCAAATTTTAAAAAGTAAAAAGAATAGTAATTTAAATCATTTAATGACCCGCTTAAAATATAATAGTATTGACCTTTTTATTTTACCACAGCTAATTGGGGGAATCAAAGTGAGTTGAGTGTTAAATGGGCAGGTCAATTGTCTATCCCAATTTAAAGAATATAATTACATGCTATGCGCCCAAAGAAATTAAACTCACCCGTTCTAGTCTTAGCCCTTCCATTGCCCCTTAATTGTCCATAATGAAACAAAGCATCTTTAATCAATAAAGTCAAATTTTGAGCTTCTTCACTTTTATAAGTACCCAAACCTTCCTCTTCCAAACCATCTAAGCAACTCCTATGATTTGCTAGTGCTGCACTTAGCCAAGTAATAGCATCATCATTGTTATAATACTTGTCACCACCAGAGACAACTAACCTTGCTAGCCTTGGTTCAGTGTCTTCGTAATGCCTCACACACTCATCACTCGATCTTGCAAAATTATTCATCGAACCATTCTGGTCCACCGCTGTTTTGTTAAGTCGTCCATTTAGACCCTTGGCCCACTTTATGGCACTCAACACCCCATACCTTGTTCTTTCAACCACATCATTATTAATAAAATCTTGGTTGCTAGTGACAACATTATTGTTAGCAACAATGGCTAAAAGAAGAAGAAGAAAGGTGGTGAAAGTATTACTCCAGCTAGCTGACATTATTCTTCTGTTTTTTTTTTTTTTTTTTGTAATTAGGAATTAATTTCTTAGAGGAATTTTGAAGACGATTAATGTTGGAAGGACATGTATATAGCGAGAGGCACTTGCGCAAACGGTTACACATAGGCATAGAGATACTTAGACATGTGTCGATGATTTTTTAATTTGCTGAGTGAAGCTAAAATTTGTTTGTTTCTATGATAACGGTACACATGAATAAACCTTTGAGTAGAGACATCCAACTTTACTACTACATGTTTTGTCACGATGTTTAGCTAGTTTTGCTACCACATTTTAACAGAATGATGATTAAAGACATCTTAGATCATATATATAAAAACCTACTGAGCCAGATTTTCATATACTAATAAATTAGGATAGAAAACTATTAGGATAGAAAACTAGTATGCATGCGTCCGTCATATATAGCGCCTCCAAAACATTATTTTTTCTTCTAATTTCTATGTACTTATGGTTGATTCAAGTGAACATTTAAGATCGTGTGGGAGTAGATCGAATAGATGAAGAACCTGGCCCCTATTATATTCATCCTTGGCATTTAACTTAGGATTAAGCTGCATAAAGGTAGAACTAATGTATGTTAAACACTTAAAACTTCGAAATTTTTGATAAACTTGGAATTAAAACTAGAACAATTGCAAAATTTGATGTGGCAGTTTCAGTTGTCATCAGTTATTACCAAACGAAAGGCCAGAACAAAAATAAAATAAAACGCTACAGAAAATTGAAGGAAAAAAAATGCACAGAGATGGCGGTACCTGGTACGTAGTTGAGGTATGCACGTACGCAAGAGACAGCTAGCTACTTTACGAGGTTTTGAATTGCTGATTAGATCAAGCTCTATAAAGAAATTTTTCTATATATTAGCTCGATATAATTCACTGTTAGGAAAAGTGTATTAAAAAATTACTATATTAATGAAATAACAAGTAAAAATGAACATTTATTTCAAGTATAATGAAAAAGTAATTTGTCCTTCCCTAGGTTCCCTTCCCTACGCCCAATTTAAGCTCTATATAGTTGTAACTTTTTGAGTCTTTGACCATATTGTTACTTGTGGGACAAGTATAGCAATTGACTTGAACTTGCATTGGGCCAAGACCCAAGTAAGGTGGGATGTAAAGGCCCAAGGACTGAACGGGACAGCTTATCTTATTTTTTGGTTTATGTTCGGGGCCGGGTTGCTACGAATGAAACTGTTTTTGAAAAATATTTTCACTCCTAATGGATGTTCCTTTTTTAATTTACTCCCTCCATTTCAAAAAGAATAAATTGTTTTCTTTTTAATTCGTTTTAAAAAGAATGATTCATTTTATTTTTTAGCAATTTTTAAATTTTAACTTTCCACGTGACATGTTTAAGACCACAATATTGAAGGACATTTTGATACATTTAACATATCTTTAATTTAAGATCACAAGATTCAAAAATTTTCTTTATTTTCTTAAATTTCATACCAAGTCAAACTAGATCATTTTTTTAAAACAGAGGGAGCATATGATATCATGATTCACACATTTAACTTTTTTTTTCTTGTAAAATAATGCGATCGTTAATTTTTCTTTTTCCAACATTTTTCACGAGGTAAATTTAAATACAATTTTGTTAGAACCAACTATCAAATATCAAAATTTTAAATTCCGAATATCAAATTTTACGAGTAGGTTTGGTAATTTTATTTTTGGTATTTTATGCCCAGCCCTATATGCGGTCACACAGAAAAAGATTTGGACACACCGCGCATATGTCAACTCTCCAAGAATTTGAAATTTGAAATTAAAGAAGTTTGCGGGTGCGCAAAATGCACCTCACGTGTACGTGTGACTGTGTCAATTTTTTCGAATGAAAGAAATATGAACGGAATGCCAATTTATATTAGATCTAAACAAATAAACACGTAATAATTAACCACAACAAGTTAGAAAATTTCTTTTGGTTAGAACCTAGATAACTTTCCAGCAGAGTCGCCATTTCTGTTTTATCCCTTTCGGATTTCATTTGGCGAGAAAATGATTTCGACCTTCTTAAGACTATCTCAAAGATTTAAGAAAAATTCAAAATAATTTTAAGAAAATTCACAGAGTCGCCACTTGATTTTTATAGAAAAATCAAGAAAAAACTTAAAAGAGTTTCAAAGGTTCAGAAAATAGAAATACACCTATAAAATTAGAGAAATTGGTTAAGAGTTCAATTAACGTCCTAAGAAGGTTTTTAAGGCACTTAGGAACGTCCGTTTAAAACGGTATACTAACTAAGAACTAACTTGACTAATTAAAGTGACTAAATTTTGCAAAGACTTGATTTATGACAAATATTAAAATTATTTATTTGAACATTTGAAAAGACATTTATTTATTCTAAGGAGAAACGTTTCACTTGAATCAAGCTAAGTGTTAGTTTTTCAAACTTGAAAGAAAAATGAATTTTAATTTCGTAAAAGAAGAAGGTTATAGAACTATTTTTTTTACTACTAATCATTATAGAAAAGTTGATTATATTATAAATAATAACTTTGAAAAAATATTAAGTTAAAAGTATCTTATTAATTATGAAAAGTTAAAATTTATAAGAAAATTTAATTTCTTGAGTTTAAAGAAAGTTATTTTAATCGTACTACTGATGGCAAAATTTTTACGACTATAAAGCCCACTTCAAGTATCCAAACTTAAAACCCATGTCTTTTTCTTTTTTTAATTATCCAAAACTTACAATATTATAAGGTAAAAATGTTTGCTTAGAATATTATAAGGTAAAAATGTTTGGTGGGACCATCACTCTGATTTGGATGATGAGTTCCCTCCTTCACACGAAGATCACCCATATACTCTGCTTTTTTCGTAGGATGAAGAGGAAGTGTCAAGGGCGGCTCAACAAATTTGGTGGCCTGAAGCCAACTCATAATAATGAGTTTTAGATATATTTAATAAAATTAGTTTTTGTGTGCACCTTGTGTGGCGCACGTGCATATCGTGCGATGTACGCGCATCTTATGTGCATTTCGTGCGTCATACATGCATTTTGTTGTCAGTTA
Organism: Capsicum annuum; assembly: GCF_002878395.1. Taxonomy (NCBI): domain Eukaryota; kingdom Viridiplantae; phylum Streptophyta; class Magnoliopsida; order Solanales; family Solanaceae; genus Capsicum; species Capsicum annuum. The sequence goes on along the minus strand of NC_061118.1, from coordinate 36,854,125 downwards.
GTAAAAATATTTTAGAATCACATAGATATTATCATTAAAATTTGTGTGTGATATAATACCATGACGAACTATCTTCTAACTTAAAAATGGGGACTCCATAAACGTTGGTGCGTCATACATGCCTTGGAAAGTGTACTAGGGTTACCGTGGGATGCACTACAGTAGCGATGACGATGACAAACCCAAGATACCGGATTCGTCCGATGATGAGGTGGACCAACCACCACCAAAGGAAGAGGAGAAGCAAGAAGAAGAAGAAAAGAGGAAGAGGAGGAGAAAAAAGACGAGGACGCAGACGAAGAGGAAGAGGAAGAAGAGAAAAATAAGCGCTTAAGTGTGTTTTCTTTTAACTATTTTTATTAGTATTTTTTAATTAAGTGTTTTCTGTTACTGTTTTAGTAGTGTTTTTCTTAATTAAGTTTTAAGTGTGTTTTATATTCTTGTTTTAGTATGTGCTTTTTCTATTATTATATATCTTAATCAATCTATGTTTGTTAACTTTCTATTTTATTAGATCTATGTCTATACTCTTTATTGTGTTTGTGTAATTTTTTTTTCTTTTGTAAAAATTACACATATAATGACTTTGTACGTCTGATTGTGTCAATTTTTTCGAATGGTTAAAATATGAACGGAATGATAGTTTATACGTAATAATTAGCCATAATAAGTTAAAAAAATTCTTTTAGTTAGAACCTAGATAATTCCCCAGTAGAGTTGTCATTTCTGTTTTATCCCTTTCAGATTTTATTTGGCGAGAAAATGGTTTCTACCTTCTTAAGACTATCTCAAAGATTCAAGAAAAGTTCAAAATAGTTTAAGAAAATTCACAGAGTGGCCACTTGATATTTATAAAAAAATCAAGAAAAATTTAAAAGAGTTTCAAAGGTTCAAAAACAGAAATCTATATCTATAATCTATAATATATTAAAAGTGTGAATACACTTAGAAAAGTGATTTGAACTTTTTGCCCTTCATTAAAAGTCTTCACTTTACACAAAATCGTCTTTTTACTAATTTTTTAAATTTAATAATTTAAAACTAACTAAAAATGTAAGAAAAAGAAAAACTCGAGTAACAAAGAATGAAAATTAAACAAATAAAAGTAAAGAAAGAATAATTAAATTAGGAGAAAAAAAATGATACAAGAAAGAAATAAAAAGAACACAAGAAAGGTAAACAATATAAAATTTTGCAGAATTTTTCTTATTTTAAACATAAAAATTTATTTTAAAAATTAAGAAATTTTAAAATATATGATAAGAGAAAAATATAGGGCAAAAATATTAGGAGATAATAATTAAGGAATCCTACAATATATGGTAAAAAAATTAAACAATGATTACCATAAAAGATACTTCCTCCGTTCCATTTTACTTGTCCCAAATTAGGATGACACAATAATTAAGAAAAATAATAAATAACATGGCTAGTTTACCAAAGTACTCATATTAAATGATGTTTACATTTTAATTTAAAGAAAAGGTAATTAATGCAAAGGATAAAACATGGAAAGAAAAATTTGTTTTATGTTAATAAGTAAAATGGGACAAGTAAAATAGGACATCAACTTAGCCAATTTGGGTCAGGTAAAATGGTATGGAGGGAGTACTATGTAAACTTGAAAGAGAATAAAAAGTTGATTAAAAAATTCACGCATACAATATTTTTCAATTTTATTTCATCTAGAATTCTTAGTTCATATATATTTATTACGTGTTTTAGGTGAACATACTTTCTTTTGGGTTTTAGGTTGTTCTTGTTGTTTGATTTAATTTATTTTGTATCGATTTTGTATGTATTTGAAGATGGGTGATGATGATAATATCAACATGATCGATGAACAAAAATTTTTAAAGGTAAATTAATTTTCGATGCCTTATTTTGTTCAATCAATGTTGTGTATAAAAAAATCTTTTGTTGGAGTGAAGATAAAGAATTTTCGACATATGGTTAAGAGTGGAAGGACTTCAGTCATTCCACCACCATTTATATTGATTTGAGACTTATGAATTTATCAACATGATTCGAAGACTCAATTTCAGATTTTACTAGTGTTTTGAAGTTCTACATAATTTTCTCTTTCTATAGATTAGTATTTTGATAAACTTTAAAAGTAATATTGTTCAACATATTTACGTTTATATTTTTGTCTTTATATCTAATAACTTTTACTCTATTTTTAACAATCAAGCTATGATGAACAAGTTTCATAAGGAAATGACAGTAGTTATAATTGGGAGTTAGGTTTATCACAACTGGAGACACAAAAGGATTTCTGTATTTTGATAAAATTCAGAAGTAATATTGTTCCACTAGACTGACAATAGGTTGAAAAATATTATATTTTATATCTAACACTAGGCAATAGGTTGAAAAATATTAAATTAAGAATTTGCCACTTTTTGTTAGTCACAAGAAATTTGAGGTGCAAATGTATGTAGAGCAAGAAAGATAACATCATTAGTCATTTTAAGTTCCATAATGTACCAATATCGAAAGGCTAAAATTTCATTACTTAATTTCTGCACCAATACATCACATATTATTAGTTATACATGCTACAAATAACTAATAATAGTGAAAATACTCCCTCTATTTAATTACTTTTATTTGTCATGCTTCGTTTTATTAGAGTAAATTTAACTAATTTTCGAAACTAAATTTAAGTAGATTAATTTTAATAATTTAAATTTGAAATTTCTTTTCTAAAAGATACATCTTAAAATATTGATTAAAGGTCATGATACAGTTTGACTCTCAAGATGCAAAATCTAATAAGTAAAAGTAAATAGAGACAATTATTTTTGAATTATTTACTTTAGATTTTAGTTAAATATTATATTTATTTTAATGTTAATAATTTTTTATTGCTCAATATAATATACACGTGCAACGCGCGTATGGTTAACTAGTAAATCTATAAAATTAGAGAAACTGAGTATGGGTTCAATTAACGACCCAAGAAGATTTTTAAGGCACTTAGGAGCGTCCGTTTAAAACGGTATACCAAATAAGAACTAACTTGACTAATTAAAGTGGCCAAATTTTGTAAAAACTTAATTTTATGGCAAATATTAAAATTATTTATTTGAACATTTGAAAAGACATTTATTTATTTTAAGGAGAAACGTTCCACTTGAATCAAGCCAAGTTGTAGTTTTTCAAACTTGAAAGAAAAATGAATTTTGATTTCGTAAAAGAAGAAGATTATAGAATCATTATTTTTTATTACTAATCGTTATAGAAAAGTTGATTATATTATAAATAATACCTTTGAAAAAATGTTAAGAGAATATTAAATTAAAAGTATCTTATTAATTATGAAAAGTAAAAATTTATAAGAAAATTTAATTTCTTGAGTTTAAGGAAAATTATTTTAATCGGATTACTGATGGCAAAATTTTCTACGGCTATAAAGCCCACTTCAAGTATCCAAACTTAAAAACCCATCTCTTTTTCTCTTTTTAATTATCCAAAACTTAGAATATTATAAGGTAAAAATGTCTGGTGGGACCATCACTCTGATTTGGATGATGGGCTCCCTCCTTCTCACGAAGATCACCCATATACTCCGCTTTTTTCGCAGGACGAAGAGGAAGTGTCAAGGGCGGCTCAACAAAATTGCTAGCGTAAAACCAACTCATAATAAAGAGTTTCAGATATATTCAATAAAATTAGTTTTTGTGTGTACCTTGTGTGGCATACGTGCATATCGTGCGACATACGTACATCTTATGTGCATTTCGTGCGTCATACGTGTATTTTGTTGTCAGTTAGTAAAATTATTTTAGAATCACTTACATATTAGCGTTAAAATTTATGTGTGATATACTGCCATTATTAATTATCTTCTAACTTAAAAATGGAGGCTCCAAAAAAGTTTGGGCTCCATGTCATTGCTTTAATGGCTTTACGGTATAGCCGGCCTTGGGAAGTGTACCAGGGTTACCATGAGATACACTACGGTAGTGATGACGAGGGCAAGCCCAAGATACCGAATTCGTCCGATGATGAGGTGGACCAACCACCACCAAAGGAAGAGCAGAAGCAAGAAGAAGAAGAAAAAAGGAGGAAGAGAAAGAAGAAGAAGAGGCAGAAGAGAAAAAGTAAGCTTAAATGTGTTTTCTTTTAACTGATTTTAGTAGTATTTTTTAATTAATATCGCCATTAGTGTTTTCTATTACCGTTTTAGTAATGTTTTCTGTACTGTTTTAGTAGTGTTTTTCTTAATGAAATTTTAAGTGTGTTTTCTATTTCTGTTTTAGTCTGTGCTCTTTCTATTATTATATATCTTAATCAATCTATGTTTGTTAACTTTCTATTTTATGTCTGTACTCTTTATTATGTTTGTGATAATTTTTTTCTTTCTTTATAAAAATTACATATATAATGATTTTGTACGTGTGACTGTGTCAATTTTTCCGAATAAAATAAATATGAACGGAATGACATTTTATATGAAATCTAAACAAATAAACACGTAATAATTAGCCACAACAAGTTAGAAAACTTTTGGTTAGAACCTAGATATTTCCCCAGCAAAGTAGTCCTTTTTGTTTTATCCCTTTCGAATTTCATTTGGCGAGAAAATGTTTTCGACCTTCTTAAGAGTATCTCAAAGATTTAAGAAAAATTCAAAATAATTTTAAGAAAATTCACAGAGTCGCCACTTGATTTTTATAGAAAAATCAAGAAAAAACTTAAAAGAGTTTCAAAGGTTAAAAAATAGAAATAAACCTATAAAACTAGAGAAACTGGGTAAGGATTCAATTAACGCCCTAAGAAGGTTTTTAAGGCATTTATGAGCGTCCGTTTAAAGTAGTATACCAAATAATAACTAACTTGACTAATTAAAGTGGCTAAATTTTGCAACGACTTGATTTTATGGCAAATATTAAAATTATTTATTTGAACATTAGAAAAGACATCTATTTATTCTAGAGAGAAGTATCAATTACCCCCTGAATTTGTCACGTTTTATTCACGGTACACTTGAACTTTTACTAATCCTAAGTATCCCCCCCCCCCCCTCCCCCGAACTTGTTCTTTTAGTATGTCACGCTACCCTTTTCGGCCCACTGTCTACTGCATGCAATATATGCGCGGATGCGTGGATAAAAACGCTGATGTGGATGTCCACCTGGATAATATCATTCACTTCCCTTATATTTATCCTATTTAAAAAAATAACCCATTTCTACCCTTAGTTATCCGATTTCTCTCTAAAAAAATTATATTTTTCAATTTTTCTCTACTCCAAAATAGTGAAAGGTATAATTTTCGTCGATCAAGTAAGGTATTATTTAAAAATTTATATTTTTTTGTGTGTTAAAAATATGAAATTATTTTTTTCCGATTAGTGTTTCATAATATGATATTATTTTTTTCCGGTTAGTGTTTCATAGTAGTTTTCGATTAGTGTTTCGATTAGGATTTTGAGGAGACTCACATGCACAAATACGTTTCTTATTATAATTAATGGATTAAGAAAAATTATAATTTAAGTTAGGGGTGTACAAAAATTGAATCGATAAAAATGTTATTGATTTATCGTTATTGGGTTAATGATTTTGTAAAAAAAATTATTGGGATATTGATTCAATTTCGATTTTTTTATTAAGTTATTGGGGAAAGTGATAACCCAATAAGATTATATTAAATTATTATATATATATATATATATATAAAGTAGAATTTTTGTTGCAACTAAGATTTGATTTTTTTCATGTTAATTACTACTTTTTCTATTTTATGAGTATTTTATTATCGGTTAAATCGAAAATCAAATCGTTAGGGATTAAGAACCGATAACTAATATAACTACATTTATTATAAGTATGTGCCTTAGTTTCTTTAGTATTTGTTTTGTTAATATTTTTTAAAATATCTGCTTCAATAGTTAGTGTATTTTTTTTAGCTATAATAACTCATATGATATATATAATTAAGATTACAAAATTGAAGGAGTTTCATAGGAATGAAAACTGGAGTTTTAGATTGAATTAATAAACAAATAATTTTTTTTTAGATTAATAAATGAAATTTTTACAAAATTAATAAATGGGTGAAATTTTTATTTCATAAACTAATTAATAAACTGGAGTTTTACAAAATTAATAAACGGATGATTTTTTTTTTTTAGATTGGAAGTAATGGAGGAAGAGGGATAATAAATAGGGAGAGGGATAATTGAAGTTTTTGAAAAAATTAAAGGAAAATAGTTTTGTTTCATTTTTTTATCATTAAAAATGCTGATTTGGCATAAAAATACCTCCATCACGCACGTAATGGAGGTTGAACTCAAACATTTTGCCACATCAGTGTAAAAGGGCATGCGACATACTAAAAGAACAAGTTCGTGGGGGGGGGGGGGGGGGGGGGGGGTACTTAGGCCTAGTTAAAGTTCAGATATACCATGAATAAAACATGACAAGTTCAGGGAGGTAATCGATACTTCTCTCTTTATTCTAAAAAGAAACGTTCCATTTGATTTCGTAAAAGAAGAAGATTATAGAATTATTTTTTTATTACTAATCGTTATAGAAAAGTTGATTATATTATAATAATACCTTTGAAAAATGTTAAGAGAATATTAAATTAAAAGTATCTTATTAATTATGGAAAGTTAAATTTATAAGAACATTTAATTTCTTGAGTTTAAAGAAAGTTATTTTAATTCAGATAGACTATTAATTGTATAAAATAACAAATGTCATTTTGAAATAAAATACTTAATCCTTAACAGATTTGTTTTAAGGAAAAAATCGAAGAAACCGATTTAATCTATTTTAGACAATATAAATTAGGTGAAGAAATTATAAATTAAGTAAAAGAAAATCAAGATAAAATAAAATGACAACACTTTAGGGAATTGTCTAGGTTAATTGGTTAAAAAGTTAGTACACATAAACAAAGATGTATTTTAAGCCACAAAAAAGCATAAATAACATAAATACCAATCTTTTAAAAGTAATTACACTCTCTCTCACCTTTTTAATTAGTTTACTCTCTCTCCCTATTAATATACATAACATAGCCGACATGTACATAGCATTATGAGTATATGTGAGATTTTTGTAATATGTTTAGGGAGTTGAGATTTTTTGTAATATTGAAAACATAAGTTATGTATTTGTGTCATTTTTAGCAAAAAAATAATACAAGAATAGGAATTGACCCATTAATAAGGCTGCCCAGCTTTGGGCTTTGAATTATGGACTTCAGTCCATTTCTCTGCAGTGTATACTTTGTGTATATCTCTGCCTCCTTTCCTTGCGATTTTCTGTATATACACTGTATATCAGCATATAAAATCATGTATACTCGCTCCCAGCTTCAGCATGCATCGTATATCAACCACCTTTGACCTGTAACCCGCGTATTTAGGTGTATATCAGTGTATACTAGCCTTGTTTCTTCAAAAATAAAGGCATTTGGGACTCGTAGAAGATGTAGGCCTCCTTGGCCCATTGAGAAATGCAGGGAATGGAGTTCGTTGGGATTCAAGTCAACGTCACATGCATCAAGAAAAATATGAGAATTAGTGATTGATTCGAAACACACTAATCACATCAAACAAGACCTCAAATTCATATGATGTGAGTTGTAGTATTCACAAAGTAGGCGAACAACACATAACTAATTGCGACGGACGAGGAACAACTTTATAGTCTTCTTTATTTTATATACTAGTTTATACTTACGTGCATTGCACGAGTATTCTTAATCACATTTGAATTTAAGAAAATAATAATATGTAAAGCAATAATAAACTTTTATAATTGTAGGTTTGACATACAACAATAAATTATATAAATACAGGATAAGAAAACATGAATAACTACAAGGATATGACTTGAATCAATACTAAACTAACAAGAAAAAGTAGAAATAGAAGGGGTTGAGAATAAAACTCACAATCAATAACTAATACCTGTAGTTGTAAGTAGAGTTTATTATTCATTACAAAAACAAGACAGAGCACACATATGTATGTATTCATTACTATAGGATCCAATAGAGAAACACAGGGTTCATTTTATATACATATGTAACCAAATCCTTTTATTCTAAACCATCAGATCCTAGCTAGATCTAAGTAATTTTTGGTCTCTAAATTTCCGAATTCTAACTCCAGTAAAATAAGCCAAGTTTTTATATGGTAAAGTTGTACTTGATCTCAACTTCTTATATAGTAGTTTAAATAAGAAAATTTTCAATAATTAAAATGAGAGTTGAGAGAATTATAACTCAAAACTAATACTAACAAAAGTAACACGTACAAATATGCATTTTCGACAGAGAAGCAGTATGCACACATAGTCTATTCTTCGTAATTAAGCTAAAGAAAAATCAACGAGAAGAAGATTAACCTTAATTACATACACTTCTCGAAACATGAATTTTCCAGAGAAATACAAGCAAAACTTAAATAAATCCAGATATGAACTCAAACAAAAATAACAATCAAGGCAATTTCAAACTAATAACATGCTGAAAACTGACTATTCAAAGGTTGATAGTGGCCGACATAAAACTAAAATGGATATGAGCAGCACCAAAGAGCAGACCTGCAACTATGATCAAAAGGGCGAATAGAATATGTACAACAATATAAAAACCACCTTCAAATATATTTTTGTCAAGAGGAAACACTTAACCTAAGTAATCTGACAAACCACAACTTAAAGGACCTTAATTCAACCAAACTCAAATCACACAGTAGACACCATTTCATTCTCAATCACAGTGAAGTTTTAATTATCGAAACAACAAGAAAAACACAATAAAATTCTGGATTTCTACAACAAACAGTCCCAGCAATTACGATTAGGAAGAAGTCTTTAACGAAGACGATGAAGAATGATCAACTAAAAGAAAAGAAAAGGAAGATGTGTTCGCCTTTTTCCGGGCAGCGAATGAGAACAACGAGTCGACGACGAATTCACTATTGGAGTTAAAATTCTGACTTGTCGAGCCTTTCTTTTCAGACTTTTTGGTTACGTAAGGTTAAAGGTACACGCCTTCAAAACCTTTAATTTTTTTCCCAAAAAAGTCCTCCTTTGCCTTCTTCCCCTCAATATATTTTTATAGGGGGAAAATATTGATTTTCCATTTGTAAAATGGCTTAAGTCATCTACAGACCCTTAAACTTGTCCCGAAAATTCACTTAGATCCCTCAACTAAGGTCTGTACCAATCAAGCCCCTCAACTGCTAAAATTGGTACATATCAGACACAAAATGTTGATTTACACTCTCCTTGGACGCGTGAACAGTAGATTAAATAATGTTTTACTTTTTTTTTTTAATTTAAAAACTTATATTTAAATCATTTTATTAATATAATTTTTAATTATTATAAGTTTTTTATTTAAAAAAAGAAAAGAAACCCCCCCACCCTCCTTTTTCATCGTCTTCTTCTCCCACCTACCCCCTTTCATCGTCTTTTTCGCAACCCGCTGCCCCCATTCATCGTCTTCTTCACAACCCTCCATCATCATCGTCTTCCTTTGCAAACCACAACCTCAGTCATCGTATTCTTTAACCGTATTCGAATGCATTTTTAGGCGAGACTCACCGAAAAATCAACTTCGAAATTTCAAGATTGTTCGAAATTACATGTTTGTGAACTTAAATAACTCAAATCCAATATAATGGGGAATCATTTTCTTACAAAAAAAATGAAGAAATTGGTATCCTTAATGGAGAAAGTATCATGAGAACTGTTTTTTTTTTTTAAAGTTCAGCTTTTTGCAGAAAATGGAGAACTTAATTTTTTTTTTTCTTTTAAAGTTCTGCTTCTTACAGAATAATGGAGAAGTGAATGGAAAAGGGAAGGGGGGGGGGGGGGGGCAGAGGGTGAACCAGTTTATTTTTTTCTTAAAGTTTATCATCTTCTGTAATAATGAAGAAGAGAATGGAAGGGGTGGCGTGGGGGGAGGGGGTTGAAGGGGATGGGTGGGGGTGGGGTGAGGGTTGAAGGAATCAATTTTTATTTTTATTTTTTAAAAAAATTTATAATTAGTTTTTAATAATTATTGGACCCATAATGTCACGTGTCAACTTTCAATTAACCCTTTTTGCCACATCATTATGTGTGTATTACACACACTTAAGATTTTAGCTGATTGGAACAAAAAGGTCCAATTGGATCAAAATTCGGGTGGGTTAGGGGCCTGATTACAAGCCTTAGTTGAAGGATTTAAGTGAATTTTCAAAACAAGTTTGAGGGCCTGTCGATGACTTAAGCCCTTTAAAATAGAGAATTATTCCTAATTTTCAGATTTGAATTGACACTTTCTGATTTGGATTGAATTTTGGAATTGAAGACACACAATCTTGAGCCAAAAGTCAACAACAATGGCTTTAGGTCTGCAAAATTACAGAGATAAGATGGAGAGAGATGTTTTCCGTGATTTAAGGGGTTTGTTTGGTTGAATTTGTTGTGTTGTCGTCGGGTCGGGTATTGTTGTCGGGTTGAAGTTGGTTCGCTGGAATTGGGTCCGTTTGGTCGGGTCGCGGGTTTCACCGTTTGTTGTGTTGTCGTCGGGTCGGGTATTGTTGTCCTTGGTTGTTTTTTATCGTTGGTTTGGCTGAAAGTTGTGTTGTATCAGTTATTTGCTAATGTTGAAACGTTGTTTGTTGTTGTTTTATCGTTGCTGTGTTGATGTTGAAGTCGAGTTGATGGGTTAAGGAGAAGAGAAGGGATGTTGTAGTTGTTAGGCTGCAGTATAAGGGTGTTTGTTGGGCTGAAAAATTAAGAAAAGAAAATGAAAAAGTCCAATTAAATATTATAGCCATTTACATTAATAAAATGGCCTCACTTCAATCAATTGGACAAAGTGGAGATAGATTTGAATTCCAATTAATTTAACAAGTTTCTCAAATTCAATAATTTTAAAATAAACATTTAATAAAGTACAATTATTTTGTTTAAAAATAAAGAAACTAGTTATGTCATCAATTTCTTGTTTTCAATCGATCATGGGGAAAGTAAAGTATTTGTAATTTAATCAATTTTTCACTTAGAATAAATTCTTAAGCATTTTTTTTCTTGACTGGTCATGTATAATTAAACACTAAATATATTAGTTTCACTTAAATTCAAAAGGTAGTCTTGGAATTATTTCAAAATAACTTAAAATAAATATTTTAAAATTATTTAAAATTGAGAAACTTAAAAACTACTTTGAAATGGGAGGGTAAATATTAGGTGTCAACAACTACGCCCTCCATTTGGTTAGGGTGAATGCAAGTAACTCTAGACAAAGGGAGTTTGGCGTTCCTAATTTTGTCCGACCAAAAATTCGTCTCTCAGATGAGATTGATTTTTGCACGAGTTTTGTGGAGTTATGGTTGAACCCTGGTATCGGGTTTCCTGCATATCTCAGATTACATGAGAATTCAGGCCACTTGTAGTTCATAAAACTTGATTTTAAAGCATGATTTTCAAAGAATTCACTAGCCATTCTGAGTTTCAAATTTTGATAAAATTAAAGAGCTGTGGAATAAGAGAATTGAGGGAGGTTGGAATTCAGTCGGGTTTTCTACTAGAGCCCATACTACATATCCCAGTGATTCAGGAAATCAGACTGCTTGTAGTTTAACTTAATCGGTAGAAAAGACAGTCTTTTATTTTAGACGATCTTTGGCTCGGGTTGAGTGATAAGTTATTTGAGCTTATGGAAAAGAGGCTTGTAACCTCTTAACCATGAATGTGGGATCCTTCACATTCATAGCAAGAATTTAACATGCCACTTGAATATAACATGTTACTTTGAACAGGGTGAAAACCCAACATATCTCATTAAAAGATGGATAACCAATTTTGAATGTAACATTCCACTTAAATGGGGGTGACGACCTAGTGTATCTCATTGAAAGACACATGATCAATACTAAATATAACATGACACTTTGAATGGTATGACGGACCAAATAAGATATGTCCTTTAGAAAGGATGGTTGAACTAAATAAGATGTGTCCTTTTGAAATAGTGGATGACCCAAAGCCGACATAGATCGCCTACATATCCCATTCTTGAGAATTCAGGTCAAACGTAGTTCATACATATAATGAAAGGATAAGTTTTCTAAGAGGTTGACCAAAGCCTACATAAACCGTCTACATATTTCTTTTTGAGAATTTAGGTCAAACGTAGTTCGTGCTAAAATTTTACTACTATATAGAAACACTGGTGGAGGACGGCCAAGGTCAGAAATGTAATTTCACAAAATAATATCTTTGCCGCATAATAAACCTAGAAGTCTCTGGACACTCTCCATTGCTTGAACAGAGCATTTGTATCACTCTTTCTCATTCAGAAAATTATCACTTCTCTCCGTCCTTCCAATGGGTTTCAAATTCAGGTATGTTCCTATTTTTATCTTTCGTCTTTTATTTATTTCTTTAAACGGTCTTTCCAAGTTCTCTTCAAATTTTCCATTTTTGTTGTCGCATTTCATGTCTGTTAAAGAAAAGATTAAAATTTTAGTTATAACAAATTAAGATTTTAATTCTTGTTGCTTTATTATTCTTTTCAAATTATTTCACTGGTGAGATTGGAAATACCTTTGATCAGTGCAGGAAGCTCAGGTTACCTTGATTTAAGCTACAAAAACTTGACTCGGAGAGTTGTCAGTTGGTTTTGATAAACTTAGGGAGTTTTCGATATCTAAAAACAAGTGTACTGGAGGACTTAAATTTTTCTTCAAACAATTTTTCAGAGCCAATTCCTAAGGAAATTGGATCAGTTATAAGTCTTCAAGAACTTTACTTGGGAAGCAACAATTTTCAAGGGACATTCCAGAAGCTCTATTAAGTTTAAGAAATTTGCTGTTTCTTGATCTTAGTAGAAACAACTTCAGAGGAGAAATACAAGAAATTTTTGGGCGATTTACACTAGTAAAGTTTCTTATATTGCATGAAATTCCTAACTTAGGGAACCTTTCTCGATTGGACGCATGGCAACTCTTATGCTGGAGGCATAGTTACCTCTGGAATTCCCAACTTAGGGAACCTTTCTCGATTAAACTTGAACGATAATCAATTCGCTGGTCCATTGCCAGTTGAACTTTCCAAGATGAAAGGCTTGAAGTTTTTGATTCTTGCATACAACCAGTTTAATGGAAGTATACCCTCAGAATACGGGGATAATCCGATATTTCAGGCCCTTCATCTTTCCTCTAATAAGTTAATTGGCCAGATACCACCAAGTTTAGGGAAGCTAACCTCACTTTTGTGGTTGATGCTTGCTAACGATTCACTGACAGATAGCATCCCACCTGAGTTGGGAAATTGCAGCAGCTTATTGTGGTTGAATCATGCAAACAATCAACTTTCAGGGCCAATACCACCTCAGTTAGCAAAAATTGGCTCAAATTCTATGCCTATTTTATTGTCGAATAGGGCAAAGGATAAGGCCACTGTTGGCTCGGGGGAATGCTTCTTTATGAAGAGGTGGATACTAGCTGATTATCCTCCATTTAGCCTTGTATGTCCTCTCCTTACCCAGAAGAATTGTAAAAGCCTATAGGATAAATTGCTTAAGGGGTATGGTTTATTTCCAGTGTGTGAACTGGGTAGTAATCATTTTTCTCTACATTTTTTTTAATTGAATATAGAAATCATATTATTTCACTTCGTATAACTTGAAGTTTACTGTCCTGAAGAGATCACCTTCCAAGCTTTGTGAAGGGAGTTCTTAGGCCTGCAATAACTTTTTGTTATCGTTTCCTCCAATTTATTCACCATTTCACAGACCTTATTTATTTCTTAATCTTTGAGCTTATGTTTTTTCCTAATACTAATATATTTGAGGATGCGACATACAAAAGCAGAAAATCTGTAAAGTGTGTTGCGTTACCTCTAACTCATCATGAGTTGTACAAGCAGATTGTTGTAGATCCTCCATGTGGTGTATTATTCTATGGTCTATCAAACACTGGGAAAACTATGTATCTAAAGGCTGTAGCAAATCATACCACCACAACCTTCATAAGGGTTGTTTCTCAGAATTTATTCAAAAGTACTTGGACGAGGTAAACTTGAAGTCTTATTTTTAGTTTAAAGTGTTTGTATCTCATAAAAAGAGATAGGTGGAAGAACATGTCAAAATCTTCATGTTTGCTTTTACCATCATAAACTTAGTATGTCTTTTACAGTAAATGTCCTTACATGACACTCGCAATATGGAGATAAGCTTCGTGCTGCATTTCTAAAATTTTACTGCTCTCACTAAAAAACAAGGACTGTAAAAAAGTTAAAGCACTTACGGAGTAGTGGTGGTATATAATCTATTTATGATGATACAATAATTTTCGAAGTATGTTTGAAAACGTCAAGAATTGCATGTTTCTTAAAACTTTATCCTATAGCTGGGCTGGCAGAAAGTTTTTGAAGTTATGGCAAATAGTCTTTATTTAGTAATATGATTATTTGAATCTAAATATGGTCAAAGTCTTGATGACAACTTGCAGGTAAAGAAGCTTTCTGAAAACTACTTAATCTTACTTATAAATGAAATTCCTAACAACAAGAAGTAATTTTTAAATGTCTTGTAGTATTTGTTATGATAGAATTTTGTATTATTTTTTGAATTCTAGCAAAGTTGCTGCATAAACTCTTGCAAATGAGGCTCTGGTAACTGTTTCTTACTGGTGAGTTATGGGTTTAATTTGATTAACAACACAATGATTACATTTTGGCATGTTGTTTGTATAGCGCTTGCCAATTTCTGAAGTAGTGCCTAAATATGAACAACTTCTATCCACATTTCCCACATCGGCGAGTCCCCAATCTCAGTTTGGTAACGATTGTCGAGACTGATCAGTTGGAAACACTTATAATCTTTGAAGTGAGAGTGATACTTCTAAATTTTTCAAAACATCTTACATGTCTTCAAATGGTATATTTCTTCATTGCACATAAGTGTTCCGTTTCTTTTTCTATAGCATAGAAGGCTAGATTTATCCATCCTTATGTAGTCATAATCTATGGGATTACTGGATGTGTCTTGCCATCAATGTTTGTTAAACTTCAGTTCCCTGTGTGCTAGGATATCTTTACTAGAATATAATATTATAATGGCTTCTAATTCACTGTTTATCCACATTGTTTGCTATTCATTTCTGTTGACATCCTTAATGTTTGACATTTACTATTAACTGTTGGTTAAATTTGGGCAGTTTTAAATGCCAGAAATAGGATTAACTTATAACCATAAGAAAATATGTAGAATGTTTGATAGTTTCTCTTAATTTCCTGTGTTGTCCTTGCAGTCTATCCATGCAGTCTGCTTGGTCAATGACCATTTGATAAAGAAAACTACAGATTGAGGATACCTTAAGAACCACATAAAGATTAAGAACTATCTCAGTACGCACCACATGCATTAGGAATCAGTTTTGGTAATTTACACAAGAAACTAGGATGATATTAGGAACGACCAAGGGCAAAATAATTATTTTGCTCTACGAAATTGACCAAAATAATATGAAATTTAGAATCGATAAGATTACCCCCATTACACATCAAAGAGAAGGTTGTGAATGTTGCTCGGATTCTCCAAAAAGAGTGTTGCATCCATGTTAGATCCTCCAAAAAGGCACTACTTTTAAAGGATACGACATGTACCCGTCGATATTTTGAAGAGTCCGCACAACATAGCTTTTAATAAGTTTATTTTAGAATAAAAATGTCATTGCAGCATACTACCTCATTAGGAGACCAAAAGAACACACGAAAGAAATTATGATACAAGTACGATTGTGATTGTGGACCAATACGTAAAGACTCGAGCTCGGGTGGCTGCCCAACCAATGGAACAAGTTTTGAAGTGTAGAGAACAAGTCCCAACACTCCAAAGCCATCCAATATGCACACTCTAAGGCTGCCCTTTTGCCATGGCTCATTAAGGGAATTTTAGTCATTTTATATTTTGAAACCTAGGCTATAAATAGAACATGTTAGGTCATTTTGTCATAACTTTGATGATATTTTGAGAGCTCTAGAGAGAGAGTCTTGTAAGGTGGATTCCTTGTAAACAAGTGTGGATATCACTTGTGTTGGTGCTAGTTTTGAAACGTTGGTTGCTTGGGAATCTTGTTCCCTTGAGGTCACCGTAGAGCTTGGTGTTACTTGTATGAATTCTTGTGTCTTTGTGTTTAATATACACTTAGGTTCATAGTGTTTGTACATTTGTATGTCAATTTAGCTATCTATCTATCTATTTATCTATTTCATTGTTGTTGTTATTCATTCTCGGGTTTGGTGTCCTAAAACCGAGACTTTGTGTTCTTCTTGTTCTTGTTCTTGTGTTGTTAATCTAGTTTGTTGGCTCGCTGGTTTTAGAGGTATTAAACACCTTAATATCTTATTGTTATTGCGTTTTCGTTGTTGTTGTAGTGAGTTTGAGAGTGGTCACCAAAGGGGTCCTCGGTTCTTCCAACTTGTGGACTGTTTTGGTGTTTGTTTTGTGTCTCCTTTGTCGATCTTGTATCATTTGGTATCAGAGCATGACTTGATTTTGTTTCCACAAGATCAATCTTGCGCTAGATTGCTTGAAAAACAAAATGTAGTGTTCTTGAGTTTGGATCTTGGCCGAAAGTTGTTGTGTTCTTGTTGTGTTTGGTCGAGACTTGAAAATTAGATCTAGGAGTCATTTTTTTCTTGGTGTTTCTAGTGTTAGTTTTCTTCATCACTAACACTCTTGAGTCAAAATCTAAATTTGAGCTTGCATTTGTTGAAGTGTTGTTGTGAACTTAAAGCCTTAGCCGATTGTGTTGCCATCTTGGTGGACTTGGCCGTGATTTGTTGGCCTTGTTGTTGTCGGAATTGATTGTTGGAATTGTTGTGTTCTTGGTGATCGTTAAAGTTGTTCTTGATGTTCTTCATCCCTTTCAAGACTTGTTAAAATAAAGTGAATACTAGATCTATAAAGTTGAAGAGAAAAAGGTGAAAGCTTTTTAGCCTTGAAAGACTTACCATCACCCATTAACTAGTCAATCACTTCCTAACAACTTTCCTTGTTTAAAGGGGGATGGTACACAAAAGTCAAGTCTTTCACTTTTGAATTTGACAATAGGATTTCAAGACTTGTTTCCCTCCTAAATCAATTCCCACCAATTTCAAATCACAAATTGTTCAAGACTTCCAATTTTGGAAAATAAAATTTGTTAAGACCGCAACCAATACGTGGCTTCCACGTCATATTTTACTGTTCACACGACAAATTTAGGCTCAAATTTTTGATTTATTAGTTTCTAATCTTTGTTTCTTAGTTGCATTTTGTTGATTCTACTGCTAATTAGCAAACTAGTAATTATCTACTAGGTTGTAAATTAGTTTTGGGTCCGTTTATTCGTGTCTATGTTTCTTTGTGTGCTTTTATCTTTTTGAAATTCGTTGTAGTTTCTTGGTTCAAGTCTGTGCGTATTTTCTTTGAGTTGTTCAAAAGAGAATCTATTCCGACCTCGAGCCCCAATTGGTACCAAGTAATCTCCTTGGAGTATAAACGAGTTACCAACACTTGTGAGGCCAATTGAGAGGCATTTCAAAGTGTGAGAGCTTAAGAGCTTGTGAGGATGTTTTCTTTTCTAATATTAACTAGTTTGTTGTTTTTTGTGTTTTTGTTTTAGAATTTCTTTTGTTAGGAACTATGGCATTGGAAAAGGTGACCATGAACGATTTGATAGCTGCCATAATGGGTATGAAACATGACATTAGCAGCCGAATGGAGAGAATGCAAAAAAAATAATGGACCGAGTGGAAGGAAGAATAGAAGGGATGGAAAGCTCTCTTTGCAAGGAGTTGGATAACTTGATAGAGAATCCAAGTCTTTTTAATCAAGTTCCTGTAAGTGGACATGCTACACATGAGCTACAAGGTAATTAAACTAACTCTTGCACTCTAGTGAATGAGGCTAGTAGCCAACTAAGTGTGAATGGTAGTTTGTCTTTAGGCGAGCCGAATGTGCCTCCATTTGGTGATGATAATGTACAACTTGAGATTGTGGATACACTAGTTGATCCATCTAGTGTTGAGGCCATTGTGGCAAGTGATAATATATTATCTTATGGAAGTCATGAAGACCAACTTGTGTGTGAAAATGGTGATGTTCAACATGTTGGCCGATTGACTATGGATGACACTTTAGTTATTTTTATTGTAGACCATGCTAGTATAGAGGGGATATATGATTGTACTAGTACAGTATGTGGAAAAGGAAATGCATCCGAAACCCGGGTCCATGGACACTCCACCCATTTGATCCCGGTGATTATTTGAAGTATGGTGATGAGGATGTCTTTTGGAATGACTTGAATGTGCATGGAATTTATGGCCTTCCTATCTCGGCTTTCAAGCCTATTTGTTGTTCAAAGAAGAGTATGTTTTCCACTTGATGAGAAACTCTTGTTCTTTATTTTTTGTCACACTTGTGTGGATAGACTAGTTGACTTTTTCTTGGGAGGGTATTCGAGTAAGAGGGATGTTTGGGTGTATGTGAAGTTTGAGCCACCTTGGCAAGATGCTATGATTGATTACACTAATCCTAACCTTCATACCTTGAGGAACTTGTGTTTGCTTGTCCTTCCTATTATTATGCAAGGTTTGGATCCAAGGTCGAATCCTTTTTCAAGAAGGGGAGGATGATACAAGTACGATCGTGATTTTGGACCAATACATAAAGACTCGAGTTTGGGTGGCTGTCCAACCAATGGAACAAGTTTTGAAGTGTAGAGAACAAGTCCCAACACTCCAAAACCATCCAATATGCACACTCCAAGGCCGCCCTTTTTCCATGGCTCATTAAGGGAATTTTGGTCATTTTATATTAAGTTGAAACCTAGCTATAAATAGAACATGTTAGGTCATTTTGTCATAACTTTAATGATATTTTAAGAGCTCTAGAGAGAGAGTCTTGCAAGGTGGATTCCTTGTAAACAAGTGTGGCTATCACTTGTGTTGGTGCTAGTTTTGAAACGTTGGTTGCTTGGGAATCTTGTTCCCTCGAGGGCAACGTAGAACTTGGTGTTACTTGTATGAATTCTTGTGTCTTTGTGTTTAATATACACTTAGGTTCATAGTGTTTGTACATTTGTATGTCAAGTTACCTATCTATCTATCTATCTATCTATCTATTTCATTGTTGTTGTTATTCATTCTCGGGTTTGGTGTCCTAAAACCGAGACTTTGTGTTCTTGTTCTTGTGCTTGTAGTTTTAATCTAATTTGTTGGCTCACTGATTTTAGAGGTGTTGAACACCTTAATATCTTGTTGTTATTGTATTTTTGTTGTTGTTGTAGTGAATCCGAGAGTGGTCACCAAAGGGGTCCTCGGTTCTTCCAACTTGTGGATTGTTTTGGTGTTTGTTTTGTGTCTCCTTTGTCGATCTAGTATCAAATTGTTTGTTGAAATAACTTTCAAGATTACTTATCCCGAATAGAATATACAAGATTATATCTACGTGATCAAATAGACAACATAAAAGATTTTATTTGGACTATGTCTTATGCGCTACAAAAATTTTTTTTTGTTAAACTTATATTTTGAGCCATTTTGGAGTGTATTAATTCTGTTGACACTTCAGTTCCAAGTCATGATACTATGTCTACCATCTTTATGTGGTTTTACTTCTAACTGGGAGGAACATGTTGTAAATTGATACCTTCAGCCCCCCTACATGAGCGTTCATGCATTATTGAGTTTGATGGGGCTTCAAAGGGGAATGATAGACTAACAGGTGCTGCTGCTATGCTGCGTGCTGTAGATGGAAGTATGGTATGCTCCCTAACCATACCATGTAGAAGATGTGGTTTTTCACTGTAAATTTACAGGTTTTCGACTTGTACTTCTTGTCTATAGGTTTTCCGGTTGCGTGAAGGTGTGGGGATGGGAACTAACAATGTTTCTGAATAGAGAGGCTTAATCTTAGGGCTAAAATATACTCTTGAGAAAGGTTTCAAACACATAAAAGTTAAGGGTAACCCAAAACTTGTCTGCATGCAGATCTTCTTTCTCTTTCTTCTTACTTCTGCTTTTCTATTTTTTTTTTTTCATTTTGCCTTCAGAAAATTAGTCAATTATTTCTGCTTTCTCACTTTTAATATCTTGTCAAATATCTTTGGTTGCACATCTAACTAACTTCAAAAAAGAGACTATCAAAGGATGTGGTGCAGTGGATAGGGCTGCTCCCTCTCTTAATCAGAGATCTCGATTCAAGCCTTGGATATGAAAAAATCTTTGATAGGAAGCACTACCCCCGAATGGAGGCCCTACCCGGCACGTATCTTGAGTCAGACTCTAATCAAGTACCGGACACGGGATAAAAAACAAAAAAAATTCAAAAAAGAGAGATGACAACACTTTGGCTACTTTAGGTTCATATAAATTCTTTAATTAATTAAAGGTCAAGATTCTTGAACCCCATTTAATCTTGGGTTAATAATAATTTTGGTTCCTTATTAATAAATTTCAATTTTAATCCTTGTGATATCTAAATACAAATGTCCATGACACCGATCCATCACTTAATTATTGTTACTTCAGGTTTGATAGTAATATAGTTTTAAAAAGGGAAAAATGTTCAATATATACCCAAATTTTAGTGAAATTTGTTATATTACACCTGAACTTTGTGGGGTCCTATCACCCCCCGAACTATTTATTAGTATATTTTAGTGATATTTATAAGCTAATAAAAGATAAAAAATGCTAAAAAAATTTAAAAGAGAATTTTGTTCAAATAAGTATCAATAAAATAAGATAATAAATAGTCTAGGTTGCCATAGGACTCCCGTAAAGTTCCGACGTGTAACAACAAATTTCGTCAAAGTTAAGGTATATTTGAGAATATTTTCCCTTTTAAAAACAATTGAAATATAACATAGTTCCTGTAATAAGGGATCAAATAAACTATACATTTATGAAAAATTAAAATGAGAATTTATCAACGGAAAAGGGCCTAAAATGCCCTTCAACTATATAAAATAGTGTAAAAATGCCCTCCGTCTACCTATTGGGCCTAAAATGCCCTTCACATCTACCTATTGGGCCTAAAATGCCCTTCAATTATGTAAAATGGTGCAAAAATGTCTTCCGTCTACCTATTGGGTTTAAAATGCCCTTCATATCTACCTATTGGGCCTAAAATGCCTTTTCTCGACAACCAACTAATACGACTATGTATATGTAATAATTTTTTTAAAAATGACTACGTATAGTTTAATCAAGATAAGTTGTGGTATAATATAATTTATTTTAAAATATAAGGGCAAAATAGCTCTAATAAATGGACGAAAAGGGCATTTTAGGCCCAATAGGTAGACGGGGGTATTTTTGCACTATTTTACATAGTTGAAGGGTATTTTAGGCCCAATAGATAGACATGAAGGGCATTTTAGGTCCAATAGATAGACGGAGGACATTTTTGTACCATTTCACATAGTTGAAGGATATTTTAGACCCTTTTCCGATTTATCAATAATCGAGAGAGGAAAAGAAAGTATTATCCACCAAGTTTTGAATTATGCGTCATCGACTCTTGGGGATTTCTCGGTTATTATAAAACTGACCGAGCTAATAAATGATTTGGGGTAGAAGAATGAGCAGCAGTAGGCGAGCACTTTGGATCCCTATATTGTCCTTGAGTAAACTTGCTTCTCAGCATCCCAAAATGGTGTAGGCTAACATTTAATTCAAAGAACAGGAGGTATGAGAATGGTCGTAGTGGCTTTTACATTAGAACATTATTATAAGCCTTTGTTGTGTAGCTTTAAAAGCTTTGATTTGTTGGGGAAGCAATGGAAAAGAAGATAAAACACAACAGGTTGATGATTACACCTATTCGAATACTTTCAAAGGATAAAAATCAATGGTAAATCTATTGGAAGCTTTGATTAGAGTACTAAGAGGAGAGAGAAGACAAGGAGTTATTGGACATGGAGAAAGAAAAAATACATTAGAGTACCAAACCAATTTTCTTTTCTGAGAAGACTAAAATTCATTTGACTAAGTGTCACAAGTTTGGAAAGTTAGTACTCCCATGTATATGTAAATGTTGAACTATTTAACTAACTATAACACTTCAGCATCCAAGACAGTCATATTGATGTATTGAAATGTAAATTTACTTAATATACAACAATTAGTATATGATGGAGTTTAAATGAAAACTTATTCCCTGGTTCTTATTGAAAAATTTTATCATTTAATTTTTGTCTGTCAAGTTATTCTTACTTTATCATGGCTTTACTTTCTTTCATGTTATTTTACAATGAATTGATGATTACTTTAATAGCTCCAACTTCTGCAAAAATGTTCTTAATATCAAATTGAAATTTAATTAAATATCATACTTTCAACTTCTGTAAAATTTCATTCTTAATAAAATTATATGTTGGGCCCGTGCATAGCACGAGAAAATAATATCTAGTTTTTTTAAGGGGTTGACTGAAGCCGACATAGACCACCTACGTATCCCATTCTTGAAAATTCAGGTCAAACGTAGTTCATACATACTATAGGGATATTTTATACTTTTAATAACGTAACCGAAGCCAATATAAGCCGCCTACATATTCCACAAGGGAAATCAGGTCGAACGTAGTTCATTACAACTAAAAGAGTGCAATTATAAGGAAATCAAATCATTACAACTAAAAGAGTGCAATTATAAGGAAATCAAACTATAAAGTGCGATTACACAGAAATAAAGCGATAAAGTGCAGTTACAAGGAAATAAAATAAGAAAGTACGATTACAAGAAAAGAAAACAACTTCTTCTAAATGCAGGATAGAAGGACGTCAAAAATGTGCCTTTTGAGGAAAATTCATGCTTTTTCTGATGGATAACGACGATGACTATTTCTTGTGATTGGGCAATGGATTGTTGTTAACATTATCCGTAGCTTCTTCAAGCATTATCAGCTTGTTGTCAATCAGATCTTGAATTTTGTGCTTGAGAGTGATACATTTCTCTGTATCATGTCCAGCAACTCCAGAGTGGCAAGCACATCACTTGCTTGGATCATACCGATTAACAGAAGTATTCACAGGTTTTGCTTCCACTGGATGAAGTAGTTCTGCATCTTTCAACCTTTCAAAAAGCTGAGTAAGAAATTTCGCCAACGGCGTGAAAATTCTGGGAGACTTCCTTTCATGATTGGCACAAGGAGCATTATTTTGATAGTTTTGTGGTGGAGGTTGAGCATGATATGTTGCTTGTGTATTGAAGATCGGATAGTGAGCATGTAGAGCATTGGATTGGTATCGAGGTGGCTGCTTGTAGTTGAAAGAACTTTATTGAGTCATCACTCCCATTACTTTCTTCTTCTTTTTTCTTTCCACTTTCAAAAAATCCAGTCTGGAAGCCCTTATAAGTGGATTGTAGTTTTATCAAATTTATTATTCTTTCCGTCTTGAGGCCATCCTCAATCATTTCTCCAGTCTTGACAATTTTAATAAATGTTTTTCCAGCCATTGTTATCAGGAGATCAAAATATTCTGGATTTTGTACATGGATGAAGTAACTGATCATTTTAGTTTCCTCTATAGGGATGTACCCTGGTCGCCTCTTCTTTTCAACGTATGGCTTATTCGTAAAAATTATCATTTGATCTCTATCTTAGCTTTGTGATAGAGATTCTATCAGAAATGATATCGACATGAAACTTGTAGTGATCCACAAAAGCATTTGCCAGGTCATCCCATGTGCGCCAATTAGTCACATATTGCTTGGCATACCATTCTAGAGCCTTTCCACTCAAACTTTGACTAAATATCTTGATCCGTATTCCTTCATTCTTGCCCACATCAATCAACTTTTCACAATAAGTTTTCAAGTGAAAGAAAGAATTTTCGGACTCATCAAACTTTTCAAACTTTGGGATCTTATAACCAGGAGACAACTCAATCTCAGGAAATGCACATAACTCTTCATACTTCACACTTTGGTTATTCCCAAGCATTCGAAATCTTCTCATTGCATCTTCCAAGACCTTGAGCTTTCTGTTCACCATCTCATCAGTGCACATTCTTGAATTATTCTCTGTTTCAATATAATGATTAGCATCTAAGCGGTATAACCCTAGAGTTTGTATCACTGGCGGAGCGGTAGAATAGGTATCACTGGCGGAACTTGGTGTGACAAGGATATATTCTGAACCTTTGGAGGAGCAAATGTGTACACAAAAAGGGCATTCCGATAAGCATGAGCAAAACGACCTTTCTGATCAACTCCTTCTAACGTCGGAAGCATAGGTCCCTTTTGTCGAGCATCAGGAGGCAGAGTCATGTTTGGAGGAGTCTGAGAAGGTGTTTTGCTTTGCATTACCATGAGCCATTGCTCGGTAATTTGTTGCTCCAAACCGGAAATGAGTTTTGGAGTTATTTTCCTTCCTATCGAGGCACTTGGGTCCATTGCCACAGAAAAGGTGGAAACTGACTCAGATGATGTATTTGTGTTAATCAAACTAGGATCCACAGTTGAACGAGTCCTTTTGTTAGCCCAAGCAAGAACTGACGAATCTACAGTTAATTTCTTGACCTTAGACCGTGTGAAATACTGATGTTCTGCCAGCGATTACTATTGCCTTTGTGAAGCGAAAAAAATTAACTACCAACACAAATCAACCTCTTTCTAAATGAAAGAAAAGCACTCAAAAGATAAAAAGTTAACTCATTATCTTAATGATTGACAATAGTAGTATACGAACGAATGACATATATTTGATTTGAAACAGACTAAGTCCAGAATTTGAAGGATAAGACACTAGAAAAAGTGAATGAATGATCAGAACTTTGATAATTTAACGTATCTTGAATTTGATGAAAAAATTAGAACTTCGAACAGGATGAACTAAGTGATTTCAAAAAATCAAATATTAACAGATAAACATCCTAAAAAGGCTTATTTGAAAAAACTTTGAAGTCGACAGTCTTTTATTAACAGAATGTCTGGATAACTCTGACTACAATCAAATGTGGAAAAAATAACTTGTGAGGACAACGTGATCAATGTGAATTGGATAATAACCTAATGAAATTTTGAACAAAATTGGATAAATTGGAAGGAATTTTATCAACGAACTTCTAAAGGTATTTTCGAAGGTTCAAATTTTGAGTTTTATATGCTTATTAACGCTCTAGGACTTTGAAATAGGAATAATGGACTAGTCTTATTTCAAGCCAAACATATGTTCTTTAAACACACAGATAAGCAAATATTGACAAAGAAAAATAATAAAACACTTTAGCACATAAACAATTACTACGCATAAGATAATTATATCACGTAACAAATAGAATAGTAAATAGTGTGTCCTAATTGGGTGACCCTTTTGAGCCAAGTGTGAGCCTAAATGTCAAATATCGATTCAGATTACGATAAATTGATTCAAGCTTTAATTAATGACATTACTCGAGTTTAGAATTTTTCAAACTCAATTTGGTCAAATTTCAACTTGGATCAATTCATCATTATCTTTGCACATAATATGAGGATCGTCATTGGGTCGTGAACCCTTTTGACATGAGGGCGTTTCCTAAATTTGTGGAATGACACCACGGGTCAAACCACCTAAGGCTTATGCATGCATGGCCTATATTCAGGGAAGTTCTATCTTAAGTTCTAAGATTTGGCTTACTAGACGCAAGGCTCCCGAATGGACAACTCGAGTGGGAAGGCTACGCGGTTAGGGGTGTGAGTTCGGTATTCGGTTCGGTATTTGCAAAGTTCGAATTCACTAATTCGATAATCGGTATTTGAACATAGATACCACATACCATACTTATAAATATCGGTTCGGTAATTCGATAATTGGTAAATTAAACTTCGAAATGGTACGATATTTGGTAATACCATATTAAAGCTGGAGATGTGCAAATGTACCTTTAAACTTCAAAGAATATATTTAATAGAAACCCTATTTAGTATTATTTTTGTTGCTTTTTACGAATATATTGCCAAGGTTTAAGAGATTCTTTGAGATGAGTAATATTATTGTCTATTGGGTTGGGTTAGACACACGTATATACATATATATATATATATATATATATATATATATATATATATATATATATGTATATATATCTTCGATATTCGGTAAATATTAAATACCAAATGGTATTAATATCTTGTACCAAACCCAATCGAATACCGAATGTTGAAATTTTACTCTCAAATACCATACCAAATACCGAATTACCAAATACCAATTACCAAATTTTTTGGTTCGGTTCGATAATTTGATTTTGGTATTTTATGCCCAACCTTATCTTGAACTTTGCGGGGGGTCCTGTGACCCCCCTAGACTATTTTCTACCGTATTTAACTGACATATATTTGACATTTGGACCACTGCGTGTATTTCATGCACAAAAAAAAGTTTGGTAAGGGGCAAGTATATGTTAGTTAAATACGGTAGAAAATAGTCTAAGGGGGTCATAGGGACCCCAAAAAGTTCAGGGTGCATAACTACAAATTTTGCCTAAATACTACACATATTTTTCGCATATTTTCCCTAAACATTTCACTCTATTATGATTAATTAATATCAAATTTAGCTTTTTTAAATTACTTAATCGCAATAATTTGAGACTAAGATGATCGACTAGCTAGCTAGGTGCTCATAAGTTTTAGCTAGAATATTTTTTTTCCATTGTAATCCAAACCCCAATTTCCCACAACTGGTTGGCAGAAGTCTCCAAGAGGGTTAATTAAAAATTTTGACAATCTAACTCACAAGGGATTATTTTATCCCGTATATGTAATTTTAGTAATGATAATTTAGAATATGAAGATCTTCATCTTAGATGACTTCAGTCCTTATCCTTGATCTACTTAGACAAGTTTGCTACTTAATTAATCTGTTCTTTATTTCAAATAAAGTCAACTGATCAATCTTTGACATTTTTAGTTTTTCTCTCTGATTTCAATTCCAATCAAATACCCAATTCCTTTGAACGAATAAACTAATTACTTTGTGTAGTATTTCTCTTTTATACGATCCTTAAGAAAATATTAATTAGAAAATATTTTTTTGATAAATTTACTTTTATTTATGTTTAAGATATAACCTCACTTCGTTGAATATTTATTCTATTGAGTTTAGTAGTATTCAAGGACAATTACACTAAGTATAAAATGAGAAAATTATACTTAATTTTGCATTAAATTTGTAAAATTGCAAAATTTATTTTTAGAAAACATGAGAAGTAATTTGAGACAACTAAAGGGCAACTCGGTGCAGTAAAGTTCCGGCTATGCGCATAGTTCGGGGAAGGGCCCCACCACAAGAGTGTATTGTATGCAGTTTTACCTTGCATTTCTGCCACAGACTGTTTGAATCCATGACCTCCTACCACATGTCAACAACTTTACTAGTTACTCTAAGTTTTAAGTATTTTTTAAAAATCACGATAAATAATTTGAGACAGAAGTACTACTTGTTTCCATTATGAAAGCAAATATTCATGTTTGAAAAATAATTATTTGAAAAGGGTAATTTACAAACCAGTTAACATGTTGCCATCAATCTTAATCACTTGGTTAGGGCTCATGATTTCTTGAATGATCTATTAATCCAGTGCAGTTGTACTTTGGATTTGGAAGCAATATATACATCTAACTTGAATTTGACTAAATTAACTATCTAGCAACTGATAACTTTATTTGTTTCTCCCTTAAAGCTTGCAATGATGTATATCCAGTTCGATACAGTAACTTTTATTCCTATGTTTTCTCTTAAAAGGGAAATTTTAAGTTATCTTTTGTTTTTGGGTCTTGAATTGGAGTGGTCTTAAAAAAGGATGAAACCTTTAATTATGGGTTAATTAGATTCCTCTATTATATGTCACTTATTATTGTGTCATTATGATCCGTGTTTGTTGCAAAATGATTTATGAGAATTTGTTGTAAAATAAGAAGAAGAAGAATAAAAACCAAAGAATTAAAATTATTCGTCAAAAGTTCATCAATAAGTGAAAATATTATTCTGCTCTCTTGGTTCAATATCACAATAATTATCAATATTTATAAATTGAGCTGTCTTGAGTAGAAAAATATACATTTTTATGTTATAACTGTTATCGATATGAAAATAATGATCAAAATCGAATTTAACTGTCAATTGTCACTATCTTTGTAGAGTTCACGATCGATTTTGATATGATCATCAAATTAAATTAATCTGAATTTTGGAGAAAAAAATAAGAAGGCGTTTAAGCTGCACCTACCAAAGCTAATTAGTGGATATATTATTACATTTAGATACAATCAAGCCTGAATTAACTAGTCAACCATATAATTACATTAATAATTAAATAAACAACTTATTTCTCTTCATATCCAACTTGGTTGTGCTCTATTATATAAAATAACAAATATCTGTTAATGATCTAGATGGATACGATCAGGGTATGAAATTTAATTCCCTTATACAATTATACTAAAAATAAGGGAATATTGATATGCTGATATATGTACAACTGTACAAGCCCTCACAAATGTGTATATTTCCTTTTTTTTTTTTTCCCTCTTTCCTTGTTGCCATGATCCCAAATGTAGACACGTGATTTTTGATCCTTCCTAAATTTTAACTTGTCTATCAATATTAAATATTTATATTTATATTTAATCATATATTATTTTAATTTTAATTTCTATTTTTATTTTAATTTTAAATAATATAAAATTAAAATATATATGTTTTATTTTATAAATTTTAATAAATAAATTAATAATTTTAATATTATTTTATTATATTTGTTTTTGTCTATGTTGTTATTATGTTTTGTTAAATATAAATTTAATTAATTATTTTTAATTTCTTTTTTATTATTTTTATAAAATATAAAATTAATTAATTATTATTTTTATATTTATTATATTATTTATTTATTGATTTATTATTAGTATTATCTTTTATAAATTAATTTGAATTTTAAAATCACCCTCCCCTTATTTGATGAATAATTGTCCCCCCCTTAAAGTAACTGTTCCCCCAAAAGTCTCCATATATAAGGCCTTCTCAACCAGTTTTGAAAAAAAAGAAAACGTACTTTTACATTAGAGATCAGACACTTGAACAATAAAAAAAAAAAGTAGACAGAAAAACATAAGATAAACAACACAGAAAAAAGTGTGAAGTTGAAGTTTAGTATTCCGCTTGAGATTTTCGGTGACTATCTATTGCTTCATCAACAGGTTCATATTTAATCATGTAATATTTATTTTATAGATGTTATTGTGAAAAAGCATGAATGAAATTTTTTGAATGATTTCAATGCACTATGTACCATGTATATTTGATTTTGTGAACCTTTCATTATCACAGATTGTGTTATTGATTTATCGAACAATTATATATTAGTTCAATTAAAAGGCAGTAACAGAAATGGATATAGCAATATATATTAAATATATATACGTATGTGTTCACTGATATAAATAAATGCATATCCACACTGTTTCGTATATATGTACATAATAATCCTTGCATATACTGTAACATACACTGTTTCGGTATTCACAAAGCAACTTGAGGCTAAATTCATTCGAGTGGCCCAGTATCCTACTTGGTTGGCAAATATTGTCCCTGTTTCAAAGAAGGACGGCAAATTTCGGATGTGTGTTGATTATCATGATCTAAATAAGGCAAGTCCGAAAGATAATTTTTCACTTCCCAATAGTCATATTTTGTTGGACAATTGTGACAAACATGATCTTGCGTCTTTTGTGGATTGTTATGTGGGATATCACCAGATCATTATGGATCCAGAAGATGCGTAAAAGACATAATTTATTACGCCATAGGGGATATATTGTTATCGAGTCATGCCTTTCGGACTAAAGAATGCTGGGGCAACTTACTTGAGGGCAATGACCATAATGTTTTGTCACGCCCCAAAATCCCATCGGGCCGGACTGGCACCCGAAGCCGAGAAGGCCCGGGAGAACCCGTTCAAATACCTGTACTTTCACTTACATGTCACCAAAAAAATTGGACAGCACTTCGTTGCATATAGAAAGGTCTAATTACCTGTATCAGCACAACACGCACAAATATATATATATAATACTTGGCCGTCGGGGCCACCACATATACAAATATAACGTTACTATATAAACTTCCATGACTTTACCCTTCCTTATGTCTACAAAGCCTCTAGGATATACATGACATGACTAGGGTCGGGACAAACCCCCGCCCACACGTGACTCATGTACAATAACAAAACATAAGGAACCGACTCGGAAAGCTCCGAAGCAAACTGGAGCTCACCAACAATAGCTGTATGACCTGGCTCCTACTTGTGCGGTGTATGAGTTGAGGTACCTGTGCCTGCAGCATGAAATGCAGGTCCCCCGTGAGGGACGTCAGTACGAAATATGTACTGAGTATGTAAAGCTGTAAATAATCACATATGATATAGGAGCTCAATAGAAATCAGAAACAAGTGAATAAGTCGTAATAGGAGTGGACCACACTTACTAGAACTTGTGACAACCTGTACATTGTATTTATTCAATCACTTTACCTTCGTTCTTATCGTCTTTGTAATCATTACTGTACTGTACTGTGACCATTAGGATGCCTCCAGTACATATCAACTGGGATCGACCCATGCTAGGCTTATGCCCCTGGGATACCACCCATAAACACATGAAATAGGGATCGACCCATGCTAGGCTTATGCCCCTGGGATACCACCCGATAAGAGAGAACTTTCATCACTTAGTTCAATTAATCTTTGAGATTGTTATTTCGGTCGTCACCACATTTTTGATACCTTGAAACAATGATACATCAATAGGAACCAAGTAATAGACCTTCTATACAATAACGATGTAATAAGGACTCATTGGTACATCAACAATATGTTTCAGAATCATCAATATCACAACAATGAAATAAGAGCCTTTTGGTATATCAATGAACATTTTGACACTTTATAGGATGGAAACAACTTCGTTGGTAACGTAGAACAATACATGTTTTTGGACAACCTCGGAATCTTACTTGATGGAACATTGGTGTTTTCATGCCAAAGAACATTGTTAGAGTATGCTTTACATACCTCGTTGTAGATTCAGCTACCAATTCAACACAACTTCCCGCCTTTACAAATCACTTATCTACAATGAAATGTTTGGCATCTAGTATTAGCAACCCAACACCACAATTCTCTTCCATAATTCCATACTACCAATATTTGCAAAACATTCCAAAAACCAACTTGAACAATAGGTTTATGTGTGTATATGTATATAATCATCATCTCAATACCACATCATCAATACCACATCATCACCCCAAATTCCTTCACAATTTAACATAATCCAACCATGCACAAGAATAATCCAACATCATTTCCAATCATCTTTCAACAACAATCAAATAACATACTTCTTATGCTCACATGCATATATATATATATATACATATCCATATAAATAACACCAACATAATTTACATCCTTACCAAAAAAAATGGCCCTTTTGATTTCGAAGTCCTGTTGGCACAAATAAGGGGTGCTTCTCGAAGCCCTTGAGACGGTGAACACAACTACGGAATCAATTTGGATTTTCTACGGTTGAATCACAAGATAATTGGAGTTGAACTTAGGCTAGGGTTTCTTATTCTTCAATGATTTGGATGATAAATGGTGGATATAAGGCTAAGTATATGTATATAATGACCAATTTTCGTCCATGAGGTGATGGAAAATGACCATATTGCCCTTAAAAATTTAAGTAAATCCGAATCTGTCCATGGTGGACTGTTTTGATAGGCTAAAGTAAATCGGCCATAACTCTTTGCTCCGATATCGTATTTGGGTGAAATTGGTATCGTTAGAAAGATAATTCAAAGTTCTTTCATTTAATATAAATTAATCCACCCATTTCATCCTGTACAAGTAGTTATGATCGTTTGAAGTTGACCCTAAAAATCTGTTTTGAGAGGCTGAAGTAAAACGAGTATAACTCCTTACTCAGATGTTGGATTTGGATGAAACCAATTTCATTGGAAAGAAGACTCAAAGATATTTCTTTTGATATATGGTAGCTCAACCAGTTCATTATATTGAGGGAGTTATGATCGTTCAAAGTTGACCCAAAAAAACTGGCAGGCCTCAGTAGTTTCCTGCACATTTTACTGTTCACATCCCGGCCACCGTTTTAAAGTTTCGAACGAGCTCGCTTATATCCGAAACTTATCCGTTTTTGGAAATCTTTATATCGTTGGAAAGCTTATTCAATAACCTTCGTATGGAACCATCGACGGGAAAATTCCGATATAAATAAAGTCGATTCCTATACACCTATAATCAAACTATACACTTGAAACCATCTCAAAATAATCAATACTCATACTTAAACTCATATATACCTAACTTAGGATCAATACATATACCCCAACACATATAACAATGACTAATGCACGTAATTAAGTACGGGGTGTTACATGTTTCATGACATGGTGCACAAAGAGATTGAAGTTTATGTAGACGACGTGGTCATTAAGTTGAGAGAGCAATCTGATCATGTCAAAGATTCGAGAAAATTCTTTGAAAGGCTTCGGAGGTATGATCTCAAACTTAACCCATCAAAATGTGTATTTGGAGTTCCATCAGGAAAACTCTTGGGTTTTATAGTCAGTCGACGTGGCATTGAGCTATATCCGTAAAAAATAAAAGCTATTCAAGATTTGCCTCCACCAAAAAATAAAATAGAGGTGATGAGCTTACTTGGAAGGTTGAATTATATCAGTAGATTCATTGTTCAGCTTACAACATCCTGTGAACCAAGATTCAAGTTATTGAAGAAGAATGCTAAAGTTGAATGGACTGAAGAATGTCAAGAGGCATTTGACAGAATTAAGAGATACTAGTCGAATCCGCCTATTTTGGTTCCTCCAGAGCCAGGCAGACCCTTGATATTGTACATGTCTGTGTTAGACAATTCTTTTGGCTATGTATTGGGCCAACATGATGTCATGGGTAGAAAAGAACAAGCCATCTACTACCTCAGCAAAAAATTTACCACTTATGAGGCTAAGTACACTCTTCTTGAGAAGACGTGCTGCACCTTAACTTGGGTAGCCCAAAAGCTGAAACATTACTTGTCATCTTATACTACTTACCTTATCTCTCGTATGGATCCTTTAAAGTATATTTTTCAGAAGCCTATGCCCACAGGCAGACTCGCGAAATGGTAGATGTTGCTCACAGAGTTTGATATTGTTTATGTGACACAATAATAAAAACTAAAAAGAAAAAAGGTGTGTTTACCTTTTGGAGGGCAGCAAAACGAGACTACGAGCTTCGTTGGAATCAACCACCACCGAAGAACGTTGCCGGCAACTCAAAAATTTTGATTAGTCGATCAACTTTATGAAACAAAAATTTTTACTAAATAAAAATAACTATTTTTGCTCAAAAGGATTTTTTTCTCCTTTCTAGCCTTTTTTTTTCTTCCTCCCCCCTCTTCTCTCTACCAAAGTAGTGGTAGTATTTATAGGAGAGAATGAGGTATTTTTTTCCCTTTTCCACCAATGTGGGACAAAAGTATTTATAGAAAAGGATAGAGATTTATTTCTTGTCATCTACCAATGTGGGAGAAAAAGCATTTAGGGGGGTTTTTGGAATGTAAAAATTAAAGATAAGGTGAGGTGGAAGATAATGTGAGGGGAAATAGTACAATGTAGTACAATCTTTGAATTTCAAAATTGAAAAAGGACAAAGGTGGGGGGGGGGGGGAGGAGATAGTACAATTTGAATTTAGTTTTCGGTGGGAATTGGGTAAAAGTTATGAGAGTTCTTGAGAATTTTGGGGTTATTTAAAATATAACCCCAATTGGACTTTAAAATTTAGCCATATTTATTTATTTTGACCAAATTAAAAATTAATTGACGAATTGCATTGCAATTATGATCAATTTTCAATTATGGTCAAATATAATAGATTGGTTAAATTAAATTAAAATTCGATAAGAATTAATACCTTTTTTTTTGTAATCCCGAACTTCTTGATTTAATAAAATGAATGCATATTTATCCAAATAAATTATTTTTGAGAATAAATTATATTTAAATTAAGATTTTAATCATTTGAATTTATTTTCAAGATAAGCCTTAATTAAATCCGATATTTTGTAAAATAAATATTTAAGTAACAAATTATATAATCTCGTATAACTGAACACGATAGTATATAATCTCTACTTAAAATGACAAAATCACGTACGAAAAATATTTTAAGTTTTTTTTTTTAATTTGGATGAAATAATTATTTTGATTTATTAAAAACTGAAGAAACTCAGGATTACATTTAGTCGTGGAGGGCAAAAATTAGGTGTTAACAGCTGCCCCCTCCCTTTTGGTAGGGTGGATGTAAGTAACTCTGGGCAAAGGAAGGTTTACGTTCCTAATTTTTGTCCGACCATAGATTCGAATCTGAAAGAGGTTGGTTTTTGCACGAGTTTCATAGTCATGGCCGTACCTCGGTATTAGGTTTCCTACATATCTCAGGTTACATGAGAATTTAGGCCACTTGTAGTTTATAGATCTTGATTTAAAGCATGATTTTCAAAAAATTCACAAGTTATCTCAGTTTTAGAGTGTTTGATAAAACTGAGAAACTGGGGAATAAAGGGATTAGGGGGGAGGTTGGAATTCAATCGAGTTTTCTACATAGATCCTATCCTACATATCCCCAAGATTTCAGGAAATCAGACTACTTGTAGTTTGACTCAATCGGTAGAAAAGATAGTTTTTTATTTCAGACCATCTTTGGCTCGGAATGAGTGACAAGTTGATCGAGTTGTAGAAAAGAGGCTTGTAACCTCTTAACTATGAATGTGGGATCCTTCACATCCATAGTCAAGAACTTACCTGGACATAATTTCCAAAACTCTAAGTGTGTTGCAACCCGAATTTGAAAAAAAAAGAAGGTTACCCTCGGCATGAGTTTAAAAATATCTCGAAGGTGAAGCTGAAACCAGAATATCCTGAAATACCCACATGCCTTCTAACAGGGGTGTGGTTGGATGGTGGTGGTGATAATCCTTAGCTCGTGTCCAAACAGTTTGACGTCCCTCTTTAGACTATGTCCCGTTTTGCTGTTAAGAAAGAGTTCCACGTTGTGTTGCATCCTACCTGAAGTCGTCCGCACCTGTGGTTTTTATTTGAGATTTTCATCCTCTCGGATGCTCTCAACAATGCTTCAAGCAAAAAGTGTTAGTACTAAACATAATTCACGAAAGAGGTATGTAGTCTTTTACCATATCTCCACGTGAGTTGTGGCCTGAAAAGTGAAGTCATCCTTTATTGTACCTATATCACTTGTTGTATATGGCATGATAACCTCTCCGGTTGTAGCCGATGATCGATTTATAAATTTTCCCTAAATTGTCAATCTTTAGATGATCTTGCGCATTATTTGATGTTGGATACGAGGCGACTTACAGATATCCTTTGAATTTCTAGCTTTTAGGTAATTCTGCATATAATTCGACTTTGGATAAAAGATGACTTATAGATATCCCTCCAATCGCTAGCTTTCAGGTGTTCCTGCACATCATCTGACCTTGGATACAATATGACTTATAGATAATCCCTCAAATTGATCGTCTTTGAGTAATTCTGCACATAATCGATCTTGGATATGACGTGGCTTATAGAGAACCCTTAGACGTATCAATTTGACAATCTTGCATATCCTCCGGTAAGAATTTAGTTGCGACTTACGGATAACCTTTGAACTATCAACTTTTGGGCGATCTTGCACACTATCCGGTTAGTATGTTATTGTGGCATACAGATGACCTACAGGATATAAACTCATAGGTGATCTTGCACAATATCTTATTTCAATTAATATGACTTATAGATGACCTTCAAATTGTCAATTTCTAGGAAATCTTATATATCATTCATCCTTAGATAGCGACCTGAAGGCGTCCCTCCAAATCGTGTGTTCTTAATGTATTCAGATGTTGATTCATGAAAAGATGATGATATCCTCGACGCCAGTGTTGTGTCTTACATGTGAACAGATACATTAAATGCTGATGATATCCTCGACGCCAGCATTGTATCTAACGTGTCGACAGATATATTGAATACTGATGATATCGTCGATGCCAGCGTTGTGTCTAGCGCATCAACAGATATTAAATACTGATGATATCCTCGACGCCAGCGTTGTGTCTAGCGTGTCGACAGATATATTGGATGCTGATGATACCCTCTACGCCAGCGTTGTGTCCAGCGTGTTGACAGATAATAAATGCTGATGATATCCTCTACGTCAGCGTTGTGTCTAGCATGTTGTTAGATATTGAATGATGATGATATCCTCGACACCAGCATTGTGTCTAGCGCGTCAACAAATATTGAATGCTGATGATATCCTCAACGCCAGCGTTGTGTCTAGCGCATCAACAGATATTGAATATTGATGATATCCTCGACGCCAGCATTATGTCTAGCGCGTCAACAGATATGTAATGACCTCTGCGGCAATGATATGCAATGGCCATTGTGGCAGTGATAAAATAATTTTACCTGGCTTCATTTTTCAGTGTCCTGCTTTCTACTTGTACCTGTACTCAAGGTAGATGATTACTAGACACAAAGTCGCTTTTAATAGCGACTATTTTTAGGAAACTTCTAAATACGATACGTGTAAAGAAGACAAAGCGCTTTTGTTTGTCCGCTACGATCTCAAGAAATGAGATGGACAAATCAAAAGGTCTTCAATAAATGGGCATTAAACCTATTTTTGATCCCTGCATTCACAGAAAAATGATTAGTTGAGTGAAATTACTCCATGTTGACCTTCTTCGATCCTTGATTTGCTCCTTGTCATCTCTTGGGCATTCCACCATATTGAGACTTCTACCCTGACACTCTATCCCAAATGATGTCTAGGCAAGTACAAAGTAAGTGAGTCGTAAGATTTTTGAAAATAGTCTTAAATTTTGAAAATAATTTTGACAACTTTTATAAAATTTTAGAAATTTTCTGCCAGTCATGTCATGTACTAGCTCAATGAACGTCTTCCTCGCGGTTCTCACTATATCCGATGGATAGTTTCCAAAACTCATAATTATTGTTGGAGGGTTTCTTCCAGTAGTTCTATCATAGCCAAAAATTGAGTCTACCCAGACTTTGTTACAGTTGGTGGTTTTCAAAGCTTTAACCTCTGGTGCTGGGGAATTTGGAAAATGTCCTGACATTTGGTGGAAATTTTGAGGTCTTTCTCAAAATTTCTGCCCCAGTTTAAACTTGTTTGATATAATACCAATCTGAGTGGATCTGAAGTCTTTGCTGATCTTCATTCTCTTTGTTGGATGTCGATCTTCTCTTGTGAATTTTTGAGATTTCTTCTCAAAAATTCTGCCCCAGTTTCCATTTCCTAGGGTTATATGACAGAGTCGTTGGGGCGCCCACGTATCCCGTTGAAGTAGGAATCAGGTCAAATGTAGTTTAGGCTACGCTAGGGATATACAAAAGAAACTAATGGGTTGACCGAAGCCGATATAGGCCGCCTACGTATCCCTTTTATTGGAAATTCAGGTCATCACGTAGTTCATACATGGGGGGGAAAGGATAAATTTTCCTAAAGGGTTGACCGAAGCCGACATAGGCCTCCTACGTATTCCTTTCTTGGGAATTCAGGTCAAACGTAGTTCGTGCATAAAGAGAAAGGATTCTATTTTCCTAAGGGGTTGACCGAAGCCGATATAGGCCGCCTACGTATCTCATTCTTGAGAATTCAGGTCAAACGTAGTTCGTACATAAAAGGAAAGGGTAAATTTTCCTAAGGGGTTAACCGAAGCCGACATAGGCCACCTACGTATCCCTTTTTGGGAACTCAGGTCAAACGTAGTTCATACATTAAAAGAAAGGATTCTAGGCAGTTACACACTAGCAAACAATATTATTACAAAGGTGATTACAAACAAACTAAGAAAACACAAAAACTAGAACGTCATTCAAACATAATATCTCTTTAACACATCAAAATTGATTGGTTTGGTCCACTCTGTGCCATCCATCTCAAAAAAAATCAGAGCTCCTCCAGATAGAACCTTGCGAACTATGTATGGCCCTTGCCAGTTTGGAGCGAACTTGCCTTTGCACTCCTCTTGGTGAGGGAATATTTATTTGAGAACCAGTTTCCCTACTTCAAATACTCGAGTTCTTACCTTCTTGTTAAAGGAACGAACCATCCTGTGTTGATACAGCTAACCATGGCATACAACGGCTATTCTCTTTTCATCAATTAACATGAATTGTTCATAGCGAGCATGGACCCATTCTTCGTTACTCAGTCCAGCTTTCTAAATAATCCTTAGAAAAGGTATTTTGACCTCAGCGGGTATCACAGCTTCATTCCCATAAAATAGTAAATAGGGAGCTGCTCCTGTGGAGGTTCGAATAGTTGTTTGATACCCTAGCAAGGCATAAGGTAACATCTCGTGCCATGATCTATCATTTTCGACCATCTTTCTCAAGATCTTCTTGATATTCTGGTTAGCAGCTTCTATGGCTCCATTCATTTGGGGACGGTACGCTGTCGAGTTGCGATGCACAATCTTGAACTGATCACAAATTTCTTTCATCAAGTGGCTGTTCAGGTTTGCCCCATTATCAGTAATAATCGATTTCGACACTCCGAATCAGCAAATCAAGTTATTCCTAACGAAATCTGTAATCACTTTCTTAGTGACGGCTCTGTATGAAGCAGCTTCAACCCACTTAGTGAAATAATCGATGGCGACTAAAATAAATTTATGTCTATTCGATGCCGATGGCTCTGTTGGTCTGATAACATCCATGCCCCAAGCTATGAAAGGCCAAGGATAATTCATTGTGTTAAGCTCGTGTGGAGGCATTTGAATCAAATCTCCGTGTATTTGACATTTTGGACATCTCTGCACAAACTTACTATAATCATTTTCCATAGTCATCCAGAAGTAACCGGTTCTCAGGATCTTTCTGGCAAGGACAAACCCATTCATGTGGGGCCCACAAACTCCAGTGTGTACCTCGTTTATCAACTTATTGGCTTCCGCCGCATCGACGCATCTTAGGAATCCTAAATCAGGAGTCCTCCTAATAAGAATTTCTCCACTCGAAAAGTAATTCTTTGCCAAACGCCAGATTGTCTTCTTTTAGTTGTTACTAGCCTCTTCAGGATATATTCCAGATTCCAAATACCTCTTAATGTCATAGTACCAAGGCCTTTCATCAGGTTTCTCTTCCACGTGTATGCAATGCACGGGTTGCTCCTTTTGGCTTATTTCCAAAGGATCGATGTAACTCTGATCTGGGTGCCGAATCATGGAAGATATCGTGGCCAAAGTGTCAGCAAACTCATTTTGTGTCCGTGGGATATGTCTGAAATCAGTATCCTTGAATCTTCCGCATAATTCTTGCACCAGCTCCACATAAGGAGTAATCTTGAAGTTTTTTACCGCCCATTCTCCTCGTACCTGGTGAATCAGCAAATCTGAATCTCTGATGGCTAGCAATTCACGAACACCCATATTAAGTGTCAATTTGAGCCCCAGGATGCAACTTCATATTCAACCATATTGTTGGTGCATGGAAAACGTAACTTAGCAGTTACCGAATAATGCTGGCCCGTTTCTGACACCAAAACTGCTCCAATTTTTGAACCTTTGAAGTTGACCGCCCCATAAAAAAATAGCCTCCATCCGGGGTAGATTTTTGTGATATCTTCTCCTACGAACAAAACTTCCTCGTATGGAAAGTATTTCCGAAGTGGCTCGTATTTCTCATCAACTGGGTTTTCAGCCAAATGATCTGCTAAGGCTTGCCCCTTGATTGCCTTTTGGGTTACATACACAATGTCAAACTCACTCAACAACATTTGCCACTTGGCTAGCTTTCCTGTAGGCATGGCCTTCTGGAATATATACTTCAAATGATCCATTCTCGAGATGAGGTAAGTTGTGTAGGACGATAGATAATGCCTCTACTTTTTTGTCGTCCAAGTCAAAGCACAACATGTCCTTTCTATAAGAGTGTAACAGGCTTCATATGGTGTGAACTTTTTACTCAAGTAGTAAATGACTTTCTCTTTCCTGCCGGTCTCATTATGTTGCCCGAGGACGCATCCGAAAGCATTTTCTGAGACTGACAGGTAAAGCAATAATGGAATTCCTTGTCTCGGTGGGACCAAAACCGGTGGTGCAGACAAGTATTCCTTGATGCTAACAAAATCTCTCTGACATTCTTCTGTCCACTCATTCAGTGCATTTTTCTTCAACATCTTAAGAATTGGCTCGCATATGACTGTTGATTGAGCGATAAATCTGCTAATGTAGTTTAGACGACCTAGGAAACTTATAACTTCTTTCTTGGTCCTCGGCGGTGGCAAGTCTTAAATTGTCTTGATTTGGGATGGGTCTAGCTCAATCCCCCTTCTGCTGACTATGAACCCCAGCAACTTCCCTGATGGCACACCAAAAACACACTTAGCAGGATTTAATTTCAAACTGTACCTTCTTAATCTGTTGAAGAATTTCTCCAGATGAGCTAGATGATCCGAACTCTCACGGGATTTGATAATTACATCATCCACTTACACCTCAATCTCCTTATGAATCATATCATGGAAAATCGTCGTCATGGCCCTCATATATGTCGCACCTGCATTCTTGAGACCAAACGGCATTACCCTGCAATGATAAAACCCTAGGGCATAATAAAAGCCATTTTTTCTGCATCTTCCTCATCCATCTGTATCTGATGATAGTTGGCGAAACAATCAACGAATGACTGCATTTCATGTTTCACACAGTTATCGATGAGAATGTGGATGTTGGACAATGCAAAATTATCTTTAGGACTGGCTCTGTTCAAGTCTCTATAGTCAACACAAATTCGAATCTTGCCGTCCTTCTTTGGCACAGGGATGATGTTGGCCAACCATGTAGGATATTTTGTAACCTCGACAACCTTAGACTAGATTTGTTTTGTCACTTCTACCTTGATCTTTAGACTTAAATTTGGCTTGAATTTTTGCTTGACTAGATCAAACTCAGAATTTATCGGCAATTTATGTGACACAATGCTGGTGCTCAACCCTGGCATATCATCATAGGACCAAGCAAACATGTCGATATACTCCCGCAACAGGTGGATGAGCTCTTCCCTTTGTGGCGCCGTGAGGTGGACACTGATACTGGTCTCTTTGATTTTATTGTGATCTCTCAAGTTGATTGTTTCAGTTTCTTCCAGATTGGATTTTTCATGATTCTCAAATTCCTCCATAGCTTTAACTAACTGTTCCTCGTCATCATCCTTCCAACCATCATTTTCCCCTATATTTTGTTCGTTCAGGCTTTGACATGACACAACATTGGCAGGTTTTAAGCTACTGGTACACGACGGGCGATGGGTTATGAGTGGAGTGAAGGTCCAATTTTGCAAATCCTTCCCTGGCACAATCTGCTTCACCCCGTTGGACTTTGGGAGATCTTCTGGTACAGCATTGCATCATTCAAATAAATCTCCTATCCCATCCCCAAGACCATCATCATCTGACATCTCTCGTATGGGAAATGACTGGAACAGGAGTGGCAAGGGCCTAAACAGACTCTTTTCTGGCTCATCCTCAACCCTATCTCTTCTTGTAGGCTGATACCCTAACACGTGCTTAGAGCTTCTCTCTGGGATCACAATAGGCTCGATAATTCCTTGTAAATTCTTGCCCAAGCCTCAACCAGGTTCGAACCCATTTCTTAATATCATAGTTGCAATTATTTTGTAGATAAAAGGCATTGATATTTTAGGTGTCGAATCTCTTTCCGCAGCGTTTACAATTTTCGTTGTATAGAAACTGCTACCTTTTGGAACATCTTCAATCATCGGCACATAATCATTGGGACGGTCCGCTCGACTTCCTTCTCCTTGGATGACTACTTCATGATCTTTCCAAATGAACTTCAATAATTGATGAAGGGGTGATGAAATTGCCTTTGCCCCGTGTATCCATGGTCTTCCTAAAAGCAGGTTGTAGCTAGGATGGATATCCATAACATGAAACTTAGTCTTAAACTCAACAGGCCCCATTTGGATGTGCAAATCAATTTCTCCTATGGTATCTCTTTGCCCTCCATCGAATGCTCTCACATTTACGTGGCTTTGACGAATTTTCCCCAGATCATAGCCCATTTGGACCAGCGTGGAGAGAGGATAAATATTCACACCAGATCCATCGTCTATTAATATATGATTAATTGCATATTCTCGATAAATGACAGTGACATGCATGGATTTGTTGTGCATTGCTCTTTCAAACGATAACTCTTCATCACTGAATAATATGCGATAGTTTCCCACAATATTCCTTATCATCGTAGCTAAATTCTTAACGCTCGTTCTTGCGGGAACATACGCTTCCTCCAAGACCTTTGACAGAGCCTGTCGATGGTGTTGCGAGCTCAATAATAGTGCCAAGACAAAGATTTGGGCCGGCATTTTCTCCAAGTGTTTGACAATTGAGTAATCCTTTGGTTGCATACGCCTCCAAAATTCCTCAGCCTCTCCTTCAGTGATTGTCCTTTTCTATGAATCTTTCTTGTTAGTCAATTCCTCAGGGATGTAACATCGTCCTGATCGCGTCATCCCCTGGGCAGCGGCGGTTTGCACAATAAATTCCTTCTTTGGAGGGGGATTGTACACTTGAGTCGGTGCAATCATCACTATAAATGGGGCTTTCTCGCTGATACTTAAGGCAACTACAGCTCTCTCTATCTTTCCTTTCTCTTCTGCCCTTTTGCGCTTTTTGGAGTTCACCTGAGTAATGGTCTTGCCAGATGCCCATTCGCCTTTTATTTCAATCATGTTAACTGTAGATCCCCCATGGTTGGGCAGTGGATTACTGCTAATATTTGGAGTAGGTGCCTAGAGCGTGATGACCTTTTGATCAATTAGATCTTTGATTCTGTGTTTCAAGTTAAGACAGTCCTCGGTATTATGCGCTACTGCCCCTGAATGATAGGCACAATTTTGATCAGGGTGATAAAACCGGAAGCTAGGATTGACAGGCTTTGGCTGTACTGGTTGTAAATTCCCAACATTCTTCAATATTTCAAATAATTGGGTGCAACTTTCAGCTAGTGGGGTGAAGTTTCGGGGAGGTTTCTTTTTGTGGTTTGGACGCTGGGGGTTATACGGGCTTAGGTTTGTAGCAGGGGGTACTTGGTGGTAATTTGGAGGTGTTTGGAAATTTGTTCAGCTATTTGGGAGAGTAGTTTGGAAATGAGACTAATAATTTAGAGGTGGAACTGGGTATTGGCGAAAGATATTTGGCTGTGGAGCTTGGTATGATGGTGGGATATTTGGGAGTGGAGTTTGGTATTGGGGTTGGACGTAGAATGCGTGCGGAAGGTTAGGTGATGGCATGGAAGATAAAATATTTCTAGAGTTGAACCACTGTTTCAATTTTATAACAGAATTGGCAGAAACCCTACCTACCTCTTCCTTCTTGTTTTTAGAAAATATGGCAGTTCCAGATGATGTCGGCGTTTTGGCAATTTTTTCTGTTCGAATACCTTCCTCTAATGATTCTCCTATTT
Source organism: Capsicum annuum (assembly GCF_002878395.1). NCBI lineage: Eukaryota > Viridiplantae > Streptophyta > Magnoliopsida > Solanales > Solanaceae > Capsicum > Capsicum annuum. The sequence goes on along the minus strand of NC_061118.1, from coordinate 36,810,498 downwards.
TTACCAAATTTGCAAAGATCGCTCTGACAGCGGACACCATCCTAGTATAATATTCTCCTTCTTGAGCACGAGAGAACAAGGATACCATTTCTTCCTCGGATATGGGGGGGGCTGCACTTTGGTAGCTTCTTTCCTCCAACGAAAAGCATAATCTCAAAAATTTTCAATGCTTTTTTGTTTAATCCGATCTAGTGAATAACGATCAGGGACTATTTCAATGTTGAATGCAAACCTGTTAAGGAAACTCTTGGCCAATGTCCTCCAACCAGGCCACCTTTTTGGCTCCTGAGACATAAACCACTCCAAGGCTTCACCATTCAAACTTTGACTGAATAGGCGCATTAATAACATCTCGTTTTTCCCTATCACTACTAGTTGCTCGCAGTACCTTCTTAGATGGGCCATTGGATTTCCGGTACCGTTAAACATCTCAAACTTAGGGACCTTGTATCCTTCTGGTAGGTCTACTCCTGGGTGAACACACAAATCGTCATACCCCAAACCGTCGTGGTCCTTGGCCCCGTGACACTCTTTGATCCTCATGATCTCTTCTTGCATGGCTAGTAAATTCCTTTCATGCTGGGCCTTCCATTCCTTCTCCTTCTCCTTGTAATGGTCCATCTCGGGGTTAGGAAGGGGTTCATAAATATCAGGGAATATGATGGCTTGAGGGGGATTTGGAAGGAAGTCTTGATTTTGCAGATGGAGGGAATTTGGTTGGTAAGTGGAGAGAAAGTTTTGGAAATTGGGAAGTTTATGTGGGCCTTGTAAGTAGTTTGGCGGAGTATGAGAGGGATTTTGTGGATTTGGAAATGAATTTGTGGATTCGAAGGTAGGTTTGCCGTATTTTGTGGATTTAGGAGTAAATCTTGCGTATTTGGGAATGCGTTTTATTGATTCGAGAATGTGTTTTGAGGATTTGGGAATGGATTCGAAGACGGGTTCTATGGGGTTGCAGATGGACTTTGTGGATGGTAGGCGTCTGGATTATTTTTACGATTAGTATTTTGGACAAATGGAGGAGCGGAGCCGGATGATACGTTAGTTGGTTGGTCCCTGATAATAGAGGTACTGAGGGGAGGGATTTGGAGTGGAGTCCCGTGTCCCCCCGGAGCAGGGGCATTGACGGTGATAGCCAAGTTAGCCAATTCTCGAGTGTGATTTATTTTCTCCTGAAGCAATTCTCATTTTCTTGCAAGTTCCGCAATCATCTCATTCTGTTCCGCTATCACATTATCCCGGATAGCCAGTGAGCTTTCTTCGTCATTTCCTGTCATTTTTGAATGATGGTCCGAGGATGGGATTTTCTGTGTTTTCGATCGGGTAAAGTATGGATGTTCTGCCAGTTTATCAACACGGAGTAATTTCTGTTATCTTTAAAGTCAAACAACTCAAAGGCAGATGTGTTAGTTTCCGTATGTGATAAGTAATGCAAAATATTTGACAGGAAATAATCACACAGAGTTGTTCAAGTCATAGAAAAATTCATCCGTAGGTCATAGTGGATAAACTTGCCTTTGATCTCAACATACACACATAAGCACATGAAACAGTTATATCACATAAAAATGTTATAATAACGCGTATCCTAGATGGTGTGACCCTTTTGAGCCAAGGGTTCAGGCCTAACAATTTTTGAAGAAAATATATGATTCCTCGAAGTCAATCCATTAACCTCCAACTTATATAGACACGAAAAGGGCATAAATGCTTACAAACGATAACAAAATAGGGATACAATCTTTAGGGAAATGGACATAACATGAAAGAAGACACGTTCCTACAAAGGATAATGGATTGAATTAGACAAGCATATATTTCATCAACACATAAGCATGGTTCGTCTGTGATTGACTCGGGGTCAAATAGACATAGGGCAGGTTTTCTAATGGGCCCAATACCCCGCTCGGATATTGGGTCATCCTAGGCACATACCTAAAATAGGGTTTTGGTTTCGTTCTATCCTCGGTGTCTAGAGTGGGCTTGGACACTGGTTCTCAAGCGGACAACTTGAGGTTGAAAATACGAACAACGTCAGATGACTCACGTGCTGATAAGCTGTTTGTATTTTCAACACATTTTGGAATTGAACAACAAGGGCCGGGACATCCACGAAACCCTAAAATAATTTATAAGATGCAGGAAATGCCATGAGATGCGATAATTAAACTTTACATAATCGAAACACATAAACATATAAACAGTTAATCAAAGACGAAATAAAACATTTGGTTAGAACCTAGTTAGATCCCTAGTAGAGTCCCCATTTCTGTTTTGCAGAAATTTTGACTTTTGAAGAGAGTCGCCACTTAATTTTGAAAAGGAATTAAGAAACCTTTAGAGAGTTACTTCAAACGATTCAAAACAGGAAAATCGTTTTAAGTTAGAGATTCTAGGTAAGCGGTTCCTATTAACATTTTAGAAAGGTGTTAGGCACCTAAAACATCCGCTAACTTGCGGTTATCTGGACTGTTTGAAAATTGTCTTTTGATTAACTTTGAAAAGATTAATTTGTTGAAATAGTGATTTGATTTTTTTTCCAAAAAAAAGACTTGTGTAAAATAGATTTAGGCGACTTAGTAGGGATTTTAACTAAGTCTAAACAAAACTAATAAACAAATAAACACATAAAAGGGGAAGGGAGGAGAAAGTAAAGGATTAGGCCATTGGGCCCAAATCAACGAGACCTGTCCTAGTCTAGTTGGGCTTCCGACCCATTTCACCTGTCCTAAACTATTTTTTGAGCCTTTGGCTCGAGTCTTGCTCCACTTGTATTGAATACAACTTTTGCTTCGAGGCCGAAATGAATGAATAAATAAATGACTAAATGAATAAATAAAAAGAAGACAATAATAAAAATTGAGACTTTTCAAGTCTTTTAGTGACCTCATCAATGAGTTTTGACCCATTTTATTTCTTTGTCTATCTTCTAGCACCCGCACGCCATGTAGTGGAACTTGGGTTTAAACTTCGAACTTGACTCGAAGGGGTGAGCCTCATTTACCCATTACGAAATGCAGGACAAGAGGAGTCCATTTGGACTCGAGATATTTTTTGCATGCAAAGAAAAGATAAAGAAATTAATATATGTTCAAGGCATAAAAGTGACATATTTCAAAGTAAAAGAAACTACAAGAACCAATTTTTGAATGACAAGAATAAGCATACTTGCACAAGAATGAGAGTCAACAAATGAAAAATGCAAAACAAAAGTTTCACAATTATACTATGCATGAGTCAAAAATATCCAAATAATTTTATTTAGCCGCAAAAGTTCGAACTTTCTTATCATTTTGAAAAGACAACATGCGAACAAAGAAGAATAAACATCTTGGATGAAAAATAAAGCTAGCACTTCATATCTTATATGAGGGTTTTGAAATTCATTAAAATAATTAGTAAGCAAATGACAAATTCTTAACTTAACTAATTACTATTTTATTAAGGCGCAACAAATATTAATAACTATTCTTCCAACATAAAATAAACAATTTTACATGCTAAAAAAAACATATCTACCAACAATAAGTTTAAATAAGACATGAGTATTGTTTTTCAAGTAAAGATCTAAACTTTATCCAAAATAATCAAAGAATAAAGTGAAAAAAGAGAAACAATCAATATTATCTATTCTTTTCAACATAAAGGAAATAACTTTACATTCTAAAAACAAATATATCTACCAACAATAAGTTTAAACAAGACATGGGTATCATTTTTCAAGTAAAGATCTAAACTTTATTCAAATAATCAAAGAATAAGGTGAAAAGGCAAAACATTCAACATTAACTATTCTTCTAAACATAAAGAAAATAACTTTACATACTAAAAACAAATGTATCCAACAACAATGAGTTTAAAAAAAGCATAAATACATCTTTTAAACAAAGATTGAAACTTTATCTAAAATGATCAAAAAATAAAGTCAAAAAAAGCACATACAACTATTGCTAGCTCATTTTTATATCATGAACATGAAAATAATTAGAATATCGATACCACAACGTCCTAGGGCCTTCAAGGCCATCTATAACATACAATTCCTATAAATTAAATTATATCTACGAACTACGAAGAAGAAAAAAGATGAAGAGAAAAATGATAATAAAAACTAAAAAAAAAAAAAGGTGTGTTTACCTTTTGGGGGGCAGCAAAATGAGACTACGAGTTTCGTTGGAATCAACCACCACCGAAAAACGTCGCCGGCAACTCAAAAATTTTGATTAGCCGATCAACTTTATGAAACAAAAATTTTTACTACATAAAAATAACTATTTTTGCTCAAAAGGATTTTTTCCCCTTTCTAACCTTTTTTTTTTCTTCCTTCTCCCTCTTCTCTCTGCCAAAGTAGTGGTAGTATTTATAGGAGAGAATGAAGTATTTTTTTCCCTTTTCCACCAAGGAGAAAAGTATTTATAGGAAAGGATAGAGATTTATTTCTTGTCATCTATCAATGTGGGAGAAAAAGCATTTAGGGAGATTTTTAGAATGTAAAAATTAAAGATAAGGTAAGGTGGAAGATAATGTGGGGAGGAAATAGTACAATGCAGTACAATCTTTGAATTTCAAAATTGAAAAAGGACAAAGTTGGGGGGAAAAGTACAATTTGAATTTATTTTTTAGTGGGAATTGGGTAAAAGTTATGAGAGTTCTTGAGAATTTTGGGGTTATTTAAAATATAACCCCAGTTGGAATTTAAAATTTAGTCATATTTATTTATTTTGACCAAATAAAAAATTAATTGACGAATTGCTTTGCAATTATGACCAATTTTTAATTATGGTCAAATCTAATAGATTGGCTAAATTAAATTAAAATTCGATAAGAATTAATACCCTTTTTTTTTAATACCGAGCTTCTTGATTTAATAAAATGAATGAATATTTATCCAAATAAATTATTTTTGAGAATAAATTATATTTAAATTAAGATTTTAATCATTTGAATTTATTTTCAAGATAAGCCTTAATTAAATCCGATATTTTGTAAAATAAATATTTAAGTAACAAATTATATAATCTCGTATAACTGAACACGATAGTATATAATCGCTACTTAAAATGACAAAATCACGTACGAAAAATATTTTAATTTTTTTTTATTTGGATGAAATAATTATTTCGGTTTATTAAAAACTGAAAAAATTCAGGATTAAACTTAGTCGTGGAGGGCAAAAATTAGGTGTCAGCAGTTTGTCTAGTGGATTTTTCCTAAGTGGAGGAATCTTGTATAAGAGGACTCCTGATTTGGGACTTCTGCGGTGTGTAGATGCTAAAGAAGCTTCAAAAATCATGACTGAAGTACATTCTGGGATTTGTGGACCACACATGAGTGGGTATATTTTGGCAAAGAAAATACTCCGAGCAGGTTATTATTGGCTCACCATGGAGCGAGATTCTATCAATTTCGTTCGTAAATGTCATGAATGTCAGGTACATGGAGACTTGATACATTCTCCTCCATCTGAGTTGCGTACAATGACTGCTCCATGGCCTTTTGTGGCTTGGAGAATGGACGTAATTGGACCAATTGAACCAAAAGCTTCGAATGGACATAGGTTCATCTTGGTAGTTATTGATTATTTCACGAAGTGGGTGGAAGCAGCAATTTTCAAGTCAGTGACCAAGAAAATGGTGGTTGATTTTATTCACTCCAATATCATTTGTCGGTTCGGCATTCCAAAGATAATTGTCACGGATAATGCTGCGAATCTCAATAGTCATTTGATGCAAGAAATGTGCCAGCCATTTAAGACTATGCATCAAAATTCAACTCCTTATCATCCAAAAGCGAATGGAGTTGTAGAAGCTGCCAACAAGAACTTAATGAAAATACTCTGTAAGATGGTGCAGGGTTCCCGACAATGGCATGAAAAGTTACCTTTTGCTTTGTTGGGTTATCGTACTACAGTTCGGACTTCAATTGGTGAAACTCTTGTTGGGTTATTGTACTGCAGTTCAGACTTCAATTGGTGCAACTCCTTACTTGTTAGTGTATGGAATTGAAGTAGTTATACCTGCAGAGATTGAAATTCTATCTCTTAGAGTAGTTGTAGAAGCTGAAATTGATGAGGACCAATGGTCAAGACTGGTTTGGAGTAATTAAGCTTGATAGATGAAAAAAGATTGACGTCAGTATGTCATGGACAACTGTACTAGAAGAGTGACACGAGCATATAACAAAAAGGAACGTCACAGATATTTTAAAGTTGGTCAGTTGGTACTAAGATGCATCCTACCTCATCAGATTGAAGCCAAAGGCAAATTTTCTCCTAATTGGCATAGACCATTCATGGTGAAGAAAGTGTTACCTAATGACATGTTATATTTGACTGATATAGAAGGCAAAATGGAAGGAATGTCGGTCAATGCTGATGCAGTTAAAAGATATTATGTATGATAATCATGTACAATTATGTTATGTATGTTTTGTACTTACATTTTTAAAGATTTGAAATGATGAAGGCATTTTGTTGTAATATCCGAATAATATATCAACCTTTGCTAACCCTTTGAGCTTTTATTTTTTTGTACCCCTCTTTTGCAATCAAATTAAAGTCAAAAAATTAAAAAAAAAAGTTGAAAAAAGAAAATAAAAATAAATCAATCAAAAATTAAAATCAAACAAGAGAATGATGTTTCCTGAACTACATTTGACCCGATTCTTGTTATGACAAGATATGTAGGCAACCCTACTCCGGGGTTCAGTGCAACCAAAAGAAAATTTAAATTACCCAGAATGAGAAAAACTGGGGCAAAAAGTTTATTTCCTTAATAAGAGTCGATTCCAAAAGTTGTATGTTTCACCTAATGTTATATAAATTTTTGAGCCTCATGCCGACCTTTCTTTCTAACCCCTATCCAAAAGCCAAGTTACAACCAAAGAAAGACCTTCAGATCAATCTTTGAGAATGTCAAGGCTAAACATGTTATGAGTGCATGATATTTCATATTTTGGGTGTTTATTTAAAAAAAAATTTTAAAAAATAAAAATGAGAGTCTTATCGGTGAAAACCCTTTTGGGCACCATAAGACGACTGTGAGCTGAGACGGAAATGAAAAGGATATAGGCTCGTTGGCAAAAATCCATTGAGGTGTCACTAGCCGAAGAAAGGTTGTTATTAAGAAGGAACAAGTTCAAGATTGACTTAATTTCAAGCTCAATAAGTGGACAAAAGTTGTAATGATTGGTGTGGGTAGATCTGGTTGTTTGATTCAAAATGCATATCATAATCACCAGAATCGGTTTCCACATTCAGATAAGTTTTCTCTTTATTTTGAAGAAGAGATGCCCATTGTCTTTTACTTTTTATTTTATTTTAATTTTTTGTGTCCTTGTCATTAAACAAAAAAATTTTCATTGTCTTTTGAGTCAAATTCACGTCAAGTCGAGTGAGAAAGAATTTCAAACTCGCTACCAACTCCTTTAAGGGTACAAAGCAAGACAAAGGGTCGATGCATAGAGATAACATTTCAAAGTAAAAGTAAGGTACTCAAGATGATTGTGATTTAACCATTTTAAACTCATGAAAATCTAAGGGATATATTGGAAGCTAAACTCAGAAGCATCATACAGTAAAAATATGATTTGAGTTGAGGATCTCAGTAGTCAGAATTCTGAGTTAGAGGCATAACAATTCAATGAATATTATCATGGATTGGAAAAGAGTTGAGCATGACAAGTGCGAGAGCAGCCACTTCAAAAGCCAAATGCCACAAACTAACCACCACATTTTTTAAAATTCACAATTTTTCTTTGTTTGGAACAGAGGTGAAATAATTGTTTTCAGATAAAAGATGCAATTTCACACTTCTCTCAATGCAAGAAGCATGGTTACAACATCCAAAATTGGATCTCGGTCATGATAAACTTTATTCTTTGCGAGGTATATTAAGATCCAGTGACACATAAATTTTTTCAGTACAAACTGGGGCAAAAATTTTATTTGTGTTGTATGGAATTTATTTTTATGCTTAGGACCCTCCTGAAAAATAGGAATTTATTTTATGTTCAGGACCCTCCTGAAGAATGGGACAGGACCCTCCTGAAGAATGAAAATTTATTTTTATGGTTAGGACCCTCCTAAAGAATGGGAATTTATTTTATGTTCAGGACCCTCCTGAAGAATGGGACATGACCCTCCTAAAAAATGGGACAGGATCCTCCTGAAGAATGGGAATTTATTTTTATGCTCAGGACCCTCCTGAAGAATGAAAATTTATTTTATATCCAGGACCCTCCTGAAGAATGGGATGTTATTTTTCTGTTTCACTATTTGCTTTGAGTCTAGGAACCCGCCCGAAGAGTAAGGTGAAGAAATTGCAAGTCCAGGAGCCCGCCTGAAGAACAGGTTGAAGAAATAGCAAATCCAGGAGCCCGCCTGAAGAACAGGGTGAAGAAATTAGAAGTTCAGGAGCCCGCCTGAAGAACAGGGTGAAGAAGCTGTAAGTCCAGGAGCCCGCCTGAAGAATAGGGTGAATTTTTAAATTCAAGTCGCGAAGGCTTGAATCAAGATTCTAGAGATTGCAATTTTTTGTATTTTTTCATTTTTGATCTTTATTAGTCAATTGAATGTAAAAGCAGAAGTTGTTAACTGAAAATTCGACGGAATCTCACTCGACTTTAACTCTTTCTCTCTCTATACTACCTTTGAACTACTCGTGACCTGATTCCCTTATAATCCGGGATAGGTAGGATGTTCAAAAACAGGACTTGGTCATATTTTTATTTTATTTTATTTTTATTTTTATTTTTACCTTTTAAATAATTGAAGGGTCAAAAATCATATCTGGTCTACTTTTTTGTATGAAAACTCTTCGAGATTTCACACAAAGAGGGGCAAAAATGTAGACACGTTATTTTTTATCCTCCCTAAATTTTAACTTGTCTATCAATATTAAATATTTATATTTATATTTATATTTAATCATATATTATTTTGATTTTTATTTCTATTTTAATTTTAATTTTAAATAATATAAAATTAATATATATATGTTTTCTTTTATAAATTTTAATAAATAAATTAATAATTTTAATATTATTTAATTATATTTGTTTTTGTCTATGTTGTTATTATGTTTTGTTAAACATAAAATTAATTAATTATTATTTTATTTTTTATAATTTTTATTAAATATAAAATTAATTAATTAATATTTTTATATTTATTATATTATTTATTTATTGATTTATTATAGTATTATCTTTTATAAATTAATTTGAATTTTAAAATCATCCTTCCCTTATCTGATGAATAATCCCCCATCCCCCATCCCCCCCCCTTAAAGTAACTGTTCCCCCCAAAAGTCCCCATATATAAGAACTTCTCAATCAGTTTTGAAAAAAAAGAAAAAAGAAAACATACTTTTACATTAGAGATCAGACACTTGAACAATAAAAAAAAAAAAAACAGAGAGAAAAACATAAGATAAACAACACAGAAAAAAGTGTGAAGTTGAAGTTTAGTATTCCGCTTGAGATTTTCGGTGACTATCTATTGCTTCATCAACAGATTCATGTTTAATCATGTAATATTTATTTTATAGATGTTATTGTGAAAAAGCATGAATGAAATTTTTTGAATGATTTCAATGCACTATGTACCATGTATATTTGATTTTGTGAACCTTTCATTATCACAGATTGTGCTATTGATTTATCGAACAATTATATATTAGTTCAATTAAAAGGCAGTAACAGAAACGGATATAGCAATATATATTAAATATATATACGTATGTGTTCACTGATATAAATAATGCATATCCATACTGTTTCGTATATATGTACATAACAATCCTCGCATATACTGTAACATACACTGTTTCGGCATTCATCATTGTTCCCATATTATCCCATAAAAATCAGTAAAAAAAAAATGAGATAGGATAACGAGAGGGAGAAAGGAAAAATTGAAAATTGAGCATTAAAGAATAAATTCATAGTTTAGAACTTTCTGGCGAATTTCTCGCCGGAAACTGACCGGAAAAACTAAGAAACCGCCAACAATCCCATGATTTCAACGCCACTTTCCCCTTTCCCTTTTCCCGGCGATACCACCAGATCTGAATGTCGCTGCTCCCATCTCCCCTCTCCTCGCCGGCTTCGTTGACCCCTATCTCCCTTCCTGTCGCCGGAATATCAAAAAGCTAGCACCGCAAACTCTTTTTCTCCCCTTTTCCGTCGCCAATCAGCGAATCCCCTCACCCTTTTTCGATACAAGCACGCCAACAACAGTCATCGCTGGCGACGCCACCAACAGCGAAAATGTCAACCGAAGGCCCTCCCCTCTCTCCATGTCGGATCTAGTCGAAGCTATCATCACTGGTGAAATCTAGTCATCGCTGCCAGCCCTCTTCTTTTTCCTTTTCCGGCGAAACCTTCATGTCTGCCGTTCTCCCTTCTCCGGTCAAATATATTTCCTCCGTTCATCAATAATTGTTTACTAATAATCCATTATGTACTTGACATACAAATTAAGAAATAGTAAATAATAGGGTAATTTACCACGTTCCTTTTTAAATATGATAAATTTAATATTTTAAAAAATACATTGAATAATGTATCTTATTTAATGCTAAAGTTAAAATGATAGAAATGATAAATTATTCATTGGATTTTTAAATTGAATAAGTATTGCTGAACATCTATTTTTAATATAATGGATAAGTAAATATGAACATAATGGAGTAACTTCACTGTCTCATTTTAGTGTTCACATTTTTCTTTTACTCCCCCTTATTAATATTTTATTGATGTCAAAATAAGTGGTGTTTTTAGCTTTTCAAATTGTTTCAAATTAAATGATGTTTTACATAATCAGCAGAATTAATTTTCTTCTTACAAGTTACCCTAATTATTTTAATAAATAAGATTTTATGTCATTAAGAAACCACTTCTTTCTTCAAGGCATATAATTTAGGGTAAGATAGTAAAATAATCGCTTATTTTGAATAGAAGTTGGAGTTTCTCTATTGGACCTTGAATTAAAAGGGATAAACAAATTTTTTAATTAAATGAGAGTCCTTTAAATTTTAAAAAATAGGTATAAGGAACCAAAAAAAATTCAATTTTTTTTTAAACATTTTCGCTCCAACAACTTTGCACAGTTGTTGAACAACTTTGATAGTTGATGAGACAACTAATGCAGTTGTCGTTGTTTAGGCAAATTTATTTTTTTAATTTAATAATATTGTGGAATCTACTTGTCTCTTTTTTTTTAATTAAAGACTTGGGAGGATCTTTCAACTTATTTTTCTCTCGGGGGCGTGTAAAAGTAAAAATGTGACAAATAATTTTAGACGAAGCAGTAGATGTTTCAAATTTGTATACGAGGTGTAGTACTACACTACTACTATATGAATACGATATAACAATATAACATTTATAAATTGTGTACCACACACGCAATCAAAAGATTAGTTGCATGAATGTGCGTTTTTACGTGATGATAAAGAAAACAAAAGAACTCTATCCATTCAATAATTCAGTTATGATTATAGACTTGACATTTTTCTTGCATTCATAATTATGGAAGCACCCAATAATTTCAATTCCAACAACTGTAGCAGCCCCCCTCACAAGTCATAAACCATTTAAATTGTTGTAGCCAGTTTATTTAATTGTCATTTCTAAGTTAGGTAACGTCAAAATTTAAACTACGTACAACGATTGTCTATGTCGATCCACTCGAAACAAGTACAAGTTATCCATGGACCGTGCTTATGTGAGATAACAAATTAATCAACTTTTCATATTCGAAAATTATAATTGTTGAATCACTAATTTGTACTTTTATGGTATAATGTTAAATAACAATAACTCTTTAATTTTGTAATGTCAAATTGTCAATATATATGGCAAGCAATTACTAATTTATCATCTAGCATATACATAATGAAAATCGAGAATATTTATGACAGTAATTTGTTTCTCATCGATGAAAGTTTCATGAAAATATCCTAATTCTTGGCCCAATTGTAAAGATATACCTTAGTTATATTGCTTTTCTTTGACAAATTTAGTAATGAGCATAACGACTTTGACAAATGATATAATTGGAATAATATAATCCACATTATCCTATTATTCATTTTTCATCATACTTCAAGGTTTCTAACGCATATTATACTATCTCCATATTCACAATATGTCTTTTGAATAGAGGTCATGAATTTATAGTAACCCAATAAGACACGCTTCCTATAGGAAGAAATCAAATTATAAACTATGGGGTAGGTGGCTATAGATTTGTTGTATGAAGTAGTCAATTGAGAATTCCATTTTCCTTCAAAGTACATACATAGTTACTATTCATGCTTTCCATTTTAGAAAGACGTGCATGCATTTTATCCAACAGTTCCTTAGCTAAATGGAACTTCCTCGTCGATCGTCAAAAGTACGTACTTCAATAAATATGAATAAAATAATGTTCCTAACCATGGTTTCTTGATGATATGATATAAATTTCAAGTCTTCAATAGTTCTTTAATTTGAATGTTTTTACCACTTGTTCGTTGTCAAGTGTTGAAATTAATTTGTAGGTACGTGCAGTGCTAGACAATGTTACTTTGCCTCATAAAGTTATAAATTTAGCTAGAAAATTACACAACGACCTTCTCTATTTGACAAGTTTGACTTTACTAGTAGTTCTGTACTACTCTATCATTCATCTTTACTTGTCTAACGATTTGTTTACCATGCCATGTCCATTTTACCCATGTTGTTATATATTATTTCATTATTCAATACATTTTCTTGTTCTTTGTCTTTAGTCGGGGGTCTATCGGAAACAACCTCTCTACTTCTTCGGAGGTAGTGGTATGGACTGCGTACATTCTACCCTCCCAGACCTCACTATGTGGGAATATACTGGGTTTGTTGTTGTTGTTGTTGTTGATCCAATACATTTTCCAAAGCATTAGATTTATTATATATTCAAAGACTGATATAGTAAAACTACTCCAAATATTTATTGTTTCTTAAGATGTGTGTTAAGTCAATAGTGAATAACTAAAAATGAATGGTGAATTAAAAAAATACTTTTCATATTGTCAGTTGAAATAAATTATTTTTAAAAATATTTGATTTGGCCATCATTTAAGGCCAATGAAAATGAAATGTAGTACTAATAATTTGAAGCTGCAACAATCATGCAACGCTCCCATAGAAAAATCTGCCATATAGAGGAACTAGCTAAGTAGCTAAATTAGTCGGTCGATAAAGTTTAATTTTAGCAGTTGATATATTATAAAGTTCAATAAGGAATATGACTATGACTTTAAAGAATTAATGAAATAAAATATCTATTCTAAACAATCTTTTGAAATTACATCACAATTAATTTAAACAGAAAAAAGGAAAGGAATAAGAAGTATAAATCATGAATTGTAAAAGCTAGTAATTACTAGAAGCTAAGACAGCTTGAAATGACTTTGCAACACTAATTGATCGTGCGTTTGTCCGTAATTAGACAGCAAAACAGAAATAATTTTTCTAAATTTTTTGTACTAGTTAGTAGCTAGCAAGGATTTATTTTTCTTCTTTGGATATATGATAAAAGGAAAGAATAAAATAAAAATGGTACCATCCAATCATATCCAATCATAAATGTGAACGAGCGGCAAGTTCGTGGAGCACCTTATCTAGTATTGTAAGAAATTAAAAAATAGCCAAATAAATATATGATATACGAGAATAATAAACGAGAAATTAAACCGAAGACATTTTGAAATCCTAGAATTTAAGCTGCCCAAATTAAAGATGTTATTCATATTAATTCATATATATTGATTGTATAACTGATTTTATATCGAGTATTTTAATTTGTTATTATTTTCTATTTTGTTACTCTCTTTTTATCAAATTATGTGGTATGGTTGTAAAATTTAAATATTCAAACTTTTTAAATTTTGACATAGAAGATTTAAATTTTTAAAATAATTTTTTTTTTTTGAATACTATGTAAAAAAAAAATACTAAAAATCTCAATAATTAGCAATTTAAAATATCTAAAAGGAATAAAAAGAAATTTCATTCAAAAAAAGAAAATACTTAGATTGACTTTAGAAATTCCAACATTACATAAATCGAGACGAAGATATTATATTACTAGAGTAAATTAGTTTGTCATATAGGAGAAAAATGAGTTGAAAGACCCTCCCAAGTCTTTAATTAAAAAAAGGGGACAAGTGGGTCTCACAATATTATTAAATTAAAAAAATAAATTTTATTAAATAAAGATAACTGCATTAGCTGTCTCAATAACTATCAAAGTTGTTCGACAACTTTGATAGTTGTTGAGACAACTAATAAAGTTGTCGACTAACTATCAAAGTTGTTCAACAACTGTGCAAAGTTGTTGGAGCGAAAATGTTTAATAAAAACTGAAATTTTTTTTTTTGTTCCTTTTACCTAATTTTAAAGCTTGAAGGACTCTCACTTAATTAAGAAACTTGTTTGTCCCTTTTAGTTTAAGGTCCGTCATATAGAGAGTTGCATATCATTGTAAATTGTTTTAATGTAATATACGTAAGTTAAACTATAACATGCATGAAGTTATATTTATAATCGGAATCGGAATAATGAAAAGACTAGTTTCTAAATTCTAACTTCCTGTTTTCCATTTCAAGTTGGTACCTTGTTTCATCAGTTTAATTCCTTTGTCAAGTCAAAAAAACATAAATTAGCTAGCAGCAGAATATTTTTATTTTACTTTATTCCTAAGATTATAGATTATTATTTTCTCTTTATTCCAAAACCTAAACAGAGAGCCACAAGTATTGTTCTCACGATTAATCATGCCTTAATCCAAATTAAATAAACTAAAAAAAGGATGGTGCGTCCCCATCACTTAATTTTTTTCATTCCTTTGTATGTCTCATATTCTTATCTATATAAAGAAGCCAAAAGGCACCAAATAAAATCACATTTGTTTCTCAAAAACATAATTAGAAAATTATAAGCTTCTTAATATGGACAATATTCATTTGATTTTCCCACTTTTACTTGTGTCTTGTTTCTTTTTCCCATCTACCACAAATGGCTACTCTAAAGCAGTCATAAAATCTTGGTGCCTCCAAACACCTCACCCACAACCTTGTGAATACTTCTTGTCACAAAATCCCAAGTATATATCTCCCATAACCAAAAAATCTGATTTTCTAAAAGTGTCAATAGAATTAGCCCTAGACCGTGCGTTACGTGCCCAAACGAACACATATTCACTAGGTTCAAAATGTCGCAACGACCTCGAAAAAACCGCATGGGCTGATTGTGTTGAGCTCTATGAAAATACAGTCCATAAAATCAAAAGCATAGTTGATCCAAGCACTAAATGCACAGCTGCTGATGCTCAAACATGGTTAAGTACAGCCTTAACAAATATCGAAACATGCATAACCGGTTTCGAAGAACTAGGGGTCACTGATTATGTTATGCCACTAATGTCAAATAATGTGTCCTCTTTAATCAGTAACACGTTATCTTTGAACCATGGTTATTACACTGAGCCAGCTGCAACTCAAGTTGATGGATTTCCAACTTGGGTTTCACTCGGTGATCGAAAACTGTTGCAATCTTCTTCTCCAGCTTCTCAAGCGAATATAGTAGTGGCTCAAGACGGCTCAGGAAATTTTAAGACAGTGAAAGAAGCTATCGCGGCCGCTGGAAAGAGGAAAGGGACTGGGAGATTTGTGATATATGTGAAGGCAGGGATTTATAGTGAAAATGTGGAGATTGGATCAAAGGTGAAGAATGTTATGTTGATTGGAGATGGCATGGGAAAGACAATTATTACAGGAAGCAAGAGTGTAGGAGGAGGATCCACCACCTTTAAATCAGCCACAGTTGGTAAGTATAAAACAACAAAAAAGTTGGTTATAATTCAGTTTCAATTTTCTTGTCAGCAATTAAATCGTTGAGCTTTAATTTGTTTTCTCTTTAGGATAAACATACATCGTATTACCACATAGTACATAAATGATCATGTCGTACATAACTCCGGTCAAAACTGAAAAAGGATGAGTTTAGGTTTTACTTTTTCTATATATGTGCACAAACTTTTACACTTCCGTGGTACGTAACTTAAATAATCATTGACTTAAATAATTAGGAGGCAAAACACCATAACATCATAGGTAGTAATTGTATCCTCCGGTGGCGGACGTACATGTATTTCAGGGGTTCATTCGAATCCCTTTTATCGAAAAATTATATTATTTTTATATGGTAAAAAAATTTTTTATGTATAAATAATAGAGACTGAACCCCCTTCGACTAATCCGTATATATACTACTGAACCCCCTCACTGAAAATCCTGGATCCTCCCCTGATATCCTCCGTGTTTCAATTTACATGGCATCATGATTTGATTGAGATAAAATGTAAAAAAAAAAAAGAATTTTTTCTTCGAAATTTGTGGTCTAATAAAACAAGTCCTGAATATTTATATATATATTTATTTTATTAAGCGTAAAAATGAGATTTTTCAAAGTTATTTGAAGATAACATTCTATTTGGGACATAGACTTAAAAAAATAAAATACAAAATAAAATACGGTCATATTTCTTTTTTTCTCTTTCTCAACACATAGTAATACTTAACATGTTTTTTTTAAAAAAAAAAATTAAACATCTAAATTCAGCTTATTTTGAAAAGTGCTTTTTTAGAAGTACTTTTCAAAAAAATACTTTTGGTGCAAAAATATTTGTGTTTGACCAATAAATATTTGTGTTTCAAAAAAATACTTTTGGTGCAAAAATACTTTTCAAAAAAATACTTTTGGTGCAAAAATATTTAAGGTTATGAAAAACTGTTTTTTTAACTCTTCAAAATCAGTACTTATTTTCTTTCAAAAGTTTGCCCAAACACTTCATATTTTTAAAAATAAGCACTTTAGAAAAAAATAAATTTGGCCAAATTAAACAAGCTATAAATGATGGTTATTAGTGTTTGAAAGGAGATAAGTACTAAATGATGGTTAATTAATGTCACTCGTATCAATAGTTCAACTTCAACCACCCTATGTATTAGACTTTAGAAAAGTATGATTTGACAACTAACCATATATTAAAGTATTATTAATTGGTTCGTACCTTCAGAAACAGAAACATTAATTAGTGCTTATTAATGTAACTAAGCATATGCTAATAGTATTATTTGTCAATGTCAGCTGCTGTCGGTGATGGATTTATTGCTCGAGGCTTAACCATTAGGAACACTGCTGGCCCCAAAAACCATCAAGCAGTAGCCCTTCGATCTGGCTCTGATCTTTCAGTATTCTACCAATGTAGCTTTGAAGGGTACCAAGACACTCTTTATACCCACTCTGAGAGGCAATTTTACAAAGAGTGCGATATTTATGGTACGGTCGATTTCATATTTGGTAACGCAGCAGTAGTGTTACAAAATTGTAACATTTTAGCAAGAGACCCTCCAAACAAGACCAACACAGTAACAGCACAAGGCCGAACAGATCCGAACCAAAACACTGGAATTTCAATTCACAATTGTAGAGTCACTGCAGCTCCTGATTTGAAATCCTCCTCAGTTAAGACATATCTAGGAAGGCCATGGAAAAAATATTCACGTACTGTTGTTATGAAAACATTTCTTGATGGATTGATTAATCCAGAAGGCTGGATGCCGTGGAGTGGTAACTTCGCCCTCAACACATTGTACTATGGTGAGTACATGAACACTGGACCGGGTTCATCCACTTCAAATCGGGTTAAATGGGGTGGATATCGCGTTATTACAAGTGCTACCGAGGCATCTAAATTTACCCCTGCTAATTTCATTGCGGGAAATTCTTGGATTCCAGCTACCAACGTGCCATTCACTTCTGGTCTTTGATTTGATTTATTATCTTATCTTACGATATCTTTAATGTGTTTCTATGGACTACCCCATACATACTGATTTGAATTTGTCAATTTATAAATGTTGCTCAAGTTGAAATGTATTGTAATTGAGCAACTTGTTTGTATTTGTTGTATCCTTCTTTTGATTTGTTGTATTCTCTAGCTAATTCTTTCTTTAGCAACAAAATTGTTGAATTGAGAATATCCATTTTATAATAAAGTTCAAAGTTCATGATCATTTTGATTATAATGTCATTATCCCCTATGCATATCGTCCTCGATGCTAGGAGTTTTTTTTTTCCGGCCACTAAAATAGCTTAGAAACAAATAGTATATCATTTCCTGATTAGTATTAAAAAGATGTATGTCATCAGATTATTTACGCGTTGTAAAATATAATTGATTATATATATTGTTTACACTTACTAAAAATAGAGTTAATTCGAACTAAATAGTGATAGGGAAAGGTAGTTAAGAGAACTCCTAAAAAAATATATATATGCAGAGGGCCATTATGTCCGTAGGACAACCTAAATTAATGCAGAAGTCAATCACAAATAAATGAAATATGAATTAGAAGTTTTTTTTTTTTTAAGGATAATGATCTTTCTCAATTCACTGTATAGGTTGGATAGAAATATATTCGTTACTTTTGATTTGCATGATATAATGGGAATTATTGGAATGGAGTCATTATCATTAAATAATAATGCTGCTTGATTATTTATAAGATATAATGTAAAATTACGTCAAACTCATAACCACTTCCACTTGAATTAATGTGATATATACATGGCTTGATTAATATATTGACCCTATTGGGATCCATCACAGTTCATGGTGCCTCACTAGCCTTGTGGTACAGTTATGTGATTAAGAATCATTATTATCTGCAAACATCTTAGGCAGAACCATTGAATAAATTGAGCTACGTATGTATCTTTAAACACTACAATATGATTGAACAGAAAACAAGTAAACTTTGGTCTAAATTTAAGTCTGTAAATTTAGCCAAGAACAACAGACATTAAAGTGAATATCATATCGAAATAGTTGCCTGATGGGATTAAGGAAAGTCTCTCTGCAGGAAGATTTCAAATGTTCTATATTAATTAGCATCTTCCTTTTATTTTTTAGTGAAGAATCTAATTATTAGATCATGGAGTTTCAAGATATAGCATCTTGATAATTTAAACATCGATACATAAGTTCAGTAGCCCATTTTAATGTTTGTGTCCAGGCATGAGCAAAGCTAGAGGGATGGAAGGAGGTTTCATTTATCCCCCGTTTATGATTAAAAAAAAAAACACTACATATATCATTTAAGTAAAAAAAAAAATCCTTGTATGTTTATATATATATATATGCAAATTATGGGATTAAAGGATGTATATAATAAGGATGGTAAAGCAGCAGCAGCAGATGATTGCTAACTATGATTGGATAGATACCTTAAATTAGTTACTTCGCGGAACTATTTTTTGGTATTTACAAATATTTGTTTTAAACAAATTAAAGTCTCTTATATCTTTGTATAAAATTAGTTATAATAATAATAATCTATATGTTACTATATACTTTACTAAGATGAATCTTAAATGCACATTCATATTTGATCAAGGGGAAAGGACAAAAATAGCATCTAAAATTAAAATAATATCATAAAAATAGTACCCATAGTTAAATACCCAGTAAATAGTCACCGATATAATTTTAACTCAGTCAACCTCTTTTCCCGACAAAAAAAATAGTAAAACATGACCGAGTACACGCAATAAAATACAACACACAAAATAAGATTGGTACCTCTAAATAGAGCAAAGCATGGTCCAACCTGTTAAATTTATCTTAAAATTCAACCTAGACTTTTTTGGCTCCTTTTTAAAGATTCTACTTTTTTTTTTATTCTTTTTAACAATTGAGTAATTTTATTTTTTTTAGATTATTTTGCATTCACCTTTATTATTAAAATAAAATACTATTTGTTTTGTTTAGTTTTACTTATTTATACAATAAAATACAATACCATATACTTTTAATATAATACAATTGTTAAAGATATTTATTTATATATAATAGCGATAAAGTGTCTCTCTCTCTATATATATACACACACATATTCTATATAATAATTATAGCATCTTTATACACATTATATACAATTTTTAACTACAATTATTATTTAGATACATATTTTATAGGACTCTATATAGATTTTAAATGCATTCTAAAAATGTATCAATCTAGTATAAGAGAGTATCAATTGAGTATATGGACACTGCAAGTGTATCAATATAGTATAAAAGTGTATTAATGTGGTATAGAGGAGTATTAATTGTGTATAGAGACTGCATGTGCTTGCATAAAATTTTCTTTCTCTTTTTTAAAAAGTGTATCAATATAGTATAAAAGTGTATCAATATGGTATAAAAGTATATCAATTGAGTATAGAGACTGCATGCCCAATTGGGCCAAATGACTAAAAAGGAGATTACTTTAGCCGACTGGCTATAATATGTCAGCCTTTTCAATTATGAGCCATTTTTTTTTAAATGACCAGCCCATATCTTTTTCTCTTTGATCAACTTACAAGGTTTACTTACAAGAAAATTGTTTCATTCGGGCCAACTCAGCCCATTAAAGTGTAGCCTATCCCGGCTTCAGAATTGGGCTGGTCTGGGAGCTAGGTTTGGGGTGGGAAAGTGGCGACCGACCCAACCCCCTACCCGGGTTAGTTGTTTAAGGGGAAAGTATAGAAATGACATTTCAGATCAAACAAATTCCACGAAAATGGTCATGAAATTTAAAATTTATTTTCTAGTCATTTCAATTTGTTCGGTTATTTTGTATAATTTCTCCACACCTTCTATACAGTTTCTATATATTATCTTATACATATACATATTCTATACAAAAATCATACAATTTTGATACACAATTTATATAATAATCATACAACTTTTTTACGTATTTTATACAATAATTATATAATTTTTATACAATTTTTTATATATATTTTATACATATACATATTTGATAGAACTATACAATTTCTATACATATATCTTATATAGATACATATTCTATATAACAATTATACCATTTTTATTTAATTATATTTAATTATTATATTTAGGAAACAAAAAAAAAGAAAAATATTTATCAATTAAAAAAATTGTAGCAAAAAAAAAAATTGAAATATTTCTAGTAAAGGGCCAAATGACCCAACTTGGAAAGGCCGAGATTATCGACAGGACACATAATGTCCATATGCCCAAACTTGGGCTATTATTTTTTAAAAAGGGTTACACCATGTCTTTTTTCCGTGGTTTAATTGGGCTTGGTTGAGCCGAATTTTGTATTTTATTTTGTTAAGGTTAATTTTCAATAATAAAATTGATATTTATATAAGTTATGGGAAGACATTTTGATATTACATTAATTTTATTTTATTTTTGCATAATAACATATATGGAAAGATTTAAAACTAAAATGATGTACTAAGTTGTAAAATTAAACATTGGTCATCCTTTTTTGATATAATATATTGTAAATGGACAAAAATTTGAAAAGAAACTCCAAACAATACTTTTATGGGATCGGCTATTGCCCAAATAGTTGTAGAAACCAAATAAGACACATATGATATGCAAACATGTCATACAGGATATACAAATAAATTTGTTTTGATTTGTCAATATATGTTTATGTGATATTTGATTGATTGAACTGTAAAAATTATATATGTTTATGTGATATTTGATTGATTGAACTGTAAAAATTATATATGTTTATGTGATGTTGATTGATTGAATTGTAAAAATTAAGTTAAACTGTTGGTATGTCAATATAATACTGAATGTTAAGAAAATGTTGTGAAACAAGATATACAATTTTTTTTTTTTGATATGTCATTATAGATTTAAATAATACTTCCTATTTTTTTTTTAAAAAAATACAATTGTATTTTTTGTATTTATTTTTAAATAAAATGGAAATTTGCATGTTTTAATTAATATTTGTTAACTTTATTCAAACTATTTGAAGTTTTTGAATTTTGAAAATAAAATTTAACTATTATATATTAATATATCTTCAAATATCATTTGTAATTAATTTGAACTGGTGCTGAAATTTTTTGTCAACCATTGCTCCTCAAAAGAATTCATAATATGAATAGATGTCTATCAGGGAGCAAATCACGAATAGCAATGAATACGACTCTGATACCATGTCAAGAAAATAAATTATGAACTTAATTCAATCTTATAAATCAGCTGACTCATAAAATGAAATCTGAACCTATAGGAGACAACACACTGCCCCCACATGGACAGATTTATAAAGTAATTTATGGTGTTTGTGAACTTATGGTCTCACTATCAAATTAGATAGTTTATATATATATTTGTTTTAACTAATTTAATACCATATGTCAGTGTTCTAAAAGACTAAATGATGCACTTGATTGAATGTAAAGTTTTTATCACTAATCCCTATTTATTTCCACTAGGTATTTCTTTTCTTTTTTTCTTTTTTGACATTGCATGCACTCATGTTAATAGAAATTCAAAATTCGTCTCATCCCTTCCGTAATATTATAGAAGAATCTAACAATATGTTGCATTACCCATCGAATAAGAAAATCAAAAAATAATTTCCACTAAAGTTTTGTTTCATTGAAATGTAATTGGCTGAGAAAAGATGGCCATTCTTTATTCCAAAGTTGTTCATTGGTCATCGTTGATATTGTTATTATGCTACTTTATTATATTCCAAAAGATAAAATTCAACTTTCTGGATATGTTATCAAAAGTTTGTGTCTAATATAAATTAACTAGGGTAAATGGAATTCATGATAGCTCCTAATAAACAAAATAGAAGTTCATACACCTAACAATTTGCATTTAATAAATTAATAAAAAAGAAAAAGAAAAAGTGGAACTCATTATAAATTGGTCCTAACATATGAACCCACAGAAGTTCAGGTTTCACCTCATTGAACCATGCGTAAGCTTCCCTTCTCTTTTTTTAACCTACAAATTAAAGGATCAACAAAAATATAAATTTATAACATAGTAACAAGACCATAAAAGTTTTTTGAGTTTGGTGAAAGTAAATATACTTTCTACTATCAGATTCTCTCTCATGGACGAAACCATGGAGGACCGTTCCCTCGATACCCTCATCCCACCGGAACCACCAGATAAAGGAGCCTCTTAGGAAGCTACCAAGAAACCTGCTACTGCTTCATATAGCGACATTCTCAGGACTCAAAGCCACACAATTTCCAACTCCTCAATGTTAGTACCAGAGGATTCTCCCCCCGTGGATCGAATGAAGTCAGACGACTGTATACCCTTAACGATGGAGGACAAGAAAAGGATTTACGATCTATGGCGTCACTCGGTTATTGTGAAAACAGTGGTCAAATGGTTCAACCACCACTATTTAAGCAAAAAGTTGGCGGATCTGTGGAAAATAAACGATCCTTTTTCACTAATAGATCTGGACAAAGACTTCTACACGGTAAAATTAATAGAAAGGATCTTCAAAGGAGGGTGCTCCAACAAGGTCCATGGTTCGTCGCTGGTGCTTACTTAGTAGTCCGGAGTTGGGTCCCTAACTTCGTACCCAGCAACTCTAAAGTCCTCACAACGACAATTTGGGTTAGGTTATCGGAATTGTCAACTGAGTTCTACGACTGAATTATCTTAGAGAATGTAGGGAGGAAAATTGGATCCCTCGTCAAAGTCGATACATGTACATCCACAGCACTGCGTGGCCGCTACGCAAGGATATGCGTGCAAGTTTCGATGGACACCTAGGTTAAAAATGGGTCAACATCAGAAGCCACCAACAACCTCTTCACTACGAAGGGGATGGCTTCCTTTGCAACATTTAAGGGACGTTGGGACACACTAGGAGTAATTGCCTAAAGTGGAAGCCCAGCACAGTGGCGGAGCCAAAGTTTGGGGTAAGGGTGTTCATAAAAATGAAAAAAAATATTGCTGCACCTACCAGGATTCGAACCCAGGTTGGGGCTGCGGATTTGCACACCCTTAACCATTAGGCTATGCTTCTTTATCTTGTCAAAGGTGTTCAACAATATGTATATAACCATAAATATCTATATTTAACGTATATGCTCCGCCCCTGGACCTACACACCATAGCAAGGCGACGACAACCCACAAAGTGATGGCCGATCAACAGAGCGTAAGGATCAATGGACTACGGTGACCTTCAAAAAAACAAGACGGAAATACCTGACTAAGGAAAACACGCAAGCAAAATCATCTGCAACAGGCCCAAGTAAGTCTTCTACCTCTATTGACATAGCCGATGGGAAAGGCAAGGCGATTAGTGCCGTAACCCTACCCCAAGGCAGACCTAACAGACTCCCAAATCCTACGGCCCATTACCATACTCGCACAAGTGGTTCGGGTTCTAGTAACGACCCAAGTGCTTCCAGGCCCAATAAGGAACCCACGACTCCTTCTGAAACCAATTTGGGCTTCTTAAACTTGGATTTTACTAAGAAGGGAAAAAATGATTCCATCAGGCCCAATATCCTTCCAGATAAAGCCCAAAAATCTCCTTATCTGGAAATGAAGGCCCAAAGAGCCCTACCAGTCTTGTCAAAGACTTTTGAGACGACTGAGCCTTGAAAGTTGATCCACACTCAGACTTCCTCTAACCCCCTCCCTACGACTTTTAACCCCCCATCCTGCCTAAGCTAATCAATCATATCACTAACTCTGATATGACTGAAATGGAGGAGCGGCCCTTTACCTCCCCCAATCTTTCCATTTCTAGAACTTTCACTGAGTACTTCTTTACTCACATTACTGAACTTTACAAAACTACCCCTACTATACTTAACTATGGACCAACCCATGGCCCCCCCTCCTTTCCTGACCTTTACAATAACCCCTCTCCCAATGACCCACATACCAACCACTTAGCTCGAGATAGGTCTAACAAACCAAGCAATCCCTCTAAACTTGGAATGGCAGGGGATCAAATTTAGGGTATTAATACAGGACCCATGCTACTTAGCTCAAGTAGTGATGAAGAGGTTGAATCAGGGTCTCCTGAATTTCGACAAAAACATATGGCTATCAACACTAATGAGGCTAACCAACCAAGCCCAGATAGCCCCTCTATCTCAGGAGATGCTAAATGCAGAGATGACCCTCACAGGGTAGTCCCTACCATTCCTTCCATCGAAAATACCTCAGATATTGGAGAGGGTCCCCCCTTTTGTGCTAATACATGGGCCCCCCAACCCAGGAGAAACTATTTTGGAGCCTCAAACCCTTCTCGACCCCAACCCTCCCTCAGGAGGTCATAAAAAGAGAGCTAACAATAGAGGCCCTAAGAGAGAACAACCGAGAAATGAAAAGCATCTTGGCATCTCTGAGAGCTCCAAGAACAGACGTGGAAACTCTAGGAAAGCCAATTTATCTCATCTCCAAGGATGTCATAAGCGAGATGTCAATAATCCTTATACCACAAGACTTAAGAACTCTTGACCTAGAAGTTGTTCCTCCAGGACTAGGAAATTTTACAAGACCAAGATGTCACCTCTCTCAAGAAAGAAAAAACATCAGAAGGAACGAACCTCAGCCCAGGAAAAGGGCAAGGAGGTACTGTAGGAACCATCAATCCTCTATCCCTTCATGATGAACTGCATAATATGGAACACTAGGGGTGGAAACAGTGCTGATTTCAAAAGGCACTTCAAAGCAATGGTAGACCTCCACAAACCCCTCATTTTGGCCCTCTTGGAAACTCGCATGGGTGACCACAACTAACTTGCAGATATGCTTGGGTTTTCTAGGAAAATTCAATACCCAGCAGTTAGGAACTCTGGTGGCATTGCCATCGTATAGAATAATAACAACATCACCATCAATGACAATAATATCTTTTCTCAAGGTATACATGTCACTTTGCAGGTTAGTTACCCCTCTTCTACTTGGGTTTTTAGTACTATTTATGCTAGCAATTGTCCTGAGGAGAGAAAGAACCTATGGAACCTTCTAATAACCTTTGCTGATACCATAAGGGACTCTCCTAATAATGTCTGGCTGGGGGGATTTTAATGAAATCCTTAAATCTTCTGATAAATTTGGGGGAAATTGTATAAACCATAATAGAGCAACTTTCTTCTGGGATTGTATTAACAAAAGCATTCTAATTGATCTGGGGTTCAAGGGCAGCAAGTTCACCTGGACCAACAAAAGGTTCAGAAATAAGGGTTCCCTGATCCTTGAAAGATTGGATAGGTGTCTAGTTAATCACTCTTGGATAGACCTTTTCCCTGAGGCTTCTGTAACTCACCTGCCCAGAACTCACTCTGATCACTCTCATATGCCGATTACTATCTCAAAACACCAAATTATTTTCTCTAAATCTTTTAGAATGAAAACCATCTGGTGTTCTCACCCAACTTTCCCAAACATGGTCAAAGGTACCTTCCTTGGAAATACTGACCTTACTCAAGCCACCACCAACTTCCAACCTATCATCACCTCCTGGGATAGAGAGATCTTTGAAAATATCTTCCAGAAAAAAAAAACTCCTTGCAAGATTGGAGGGTATTCAGAGGGCTGAGGACTACCCTTATAGATCCTTCCTGCACAATCTTAAACTCCAGCTTTACAGAGAGTACAGTGAGTTGTTAAGACAAGAACAAGAATTTTAGAAGATTAAGTCAAGAATAAACTGGCTCACTGATGAAGATCTGAATACTAAGTTTTTCCACTCCTCTACCATCAATAGGAGAAGGAATAACAGGATCAACTCTATTAAAGATGACCAGGGCAACTGACATTACTCTCAAGAGGATATTTCCACCACCATCCTCAACTTCTACCATCATCTCTATTCCTCTGAACAGACTCACTCCTACCTTAGCATCCAAAAGAAGCCCTCTTCTAAGGGGTCCTTAACTTCTGATACCCATCAAACCCTTGATGTCATCCCTAGCCTGGAGGAGATTAAAAGAGTTGTCTTCTTCTTCCAGCCCAATAAGGCCCCTGGACCAGATGGCTTCCACCCACTTTTTAATCAGAAATACTGGGATATCCTTTAGCCTCCCATCCTATAATTCTTTATTCAGACCTTTACTTCTTCTTCCATTTATGAAAAGGTTAACTCAACCTACCTTTGTTTAATCCCTAAATGCAAGAATGCCACTCACCTCAGGAACTTTAGACCTATTGGCCTCTGAAACACCTAATATAAGATCATTACCAAGATTATTGCCAATAGAATAAAGATGCAACTAGGGGACCTCATCAGTAATTCTCAAGATAGTTTCCTCTCCAAGAGAAGGGCTTCTGACAATGCTATAATTGTTCAGGAATACATCACCCATTTCTCAAAAATGAAGGGTAAGAAAGCTAACATAATGCTCAAAATAGACCTAGAAAAAGCTTTTGATAAGATTGAATGTTTTTTCATAAGGTAGGCCTTTCATTTTTTTAACTTCCCCTGCAATCTCATCAAGCTTATCATGTCTTTGCATTTCCATCTCCTCCATATCTATCCTCATAAATGGGGGTAAAACCACCTTCTTCAAACCCTTTAAGGGATTTAGACAGGGGATCCTATCCCCCTATATATTCAAACTATGCACGAAATTCCTTTCTAGAAGGATTGACCATGAAGTAAACCTTCTCAAATGGGACCCAATTTTAATTAGCAGAAAAGGACCTAGGATCTCCCATTTTTTTTTTGCTGATGACCTTATTCTAATTGCCAAAATTGATGAGAAGAACTACAGGACCATCACTGAAACTCTTAGTAGTTTCTCTATCTATTCTGGTCAAAGAGTAAATAACTTAAAATCCAAAGTTATTTTCTCTAATAACTGCTCCAATCAGTTCAAGAACCAATTAGCTCACCTTCTTCATATCAAACCCAAGAAGGACATGGGCAGATACCTGGGGTTCCCCATTTTTCACTCAAAGCCCAGAAATAGGGATTTCCATTTTATCCTGGATTCCCACCATAACAAACTTGGAGGATGGAAATCCAAGTTCCTTAACATCGATGGAAGAATCATTTTTGCCAAGGCTTCTCTTAGCAGCATCCCCAACCATATCATGCAGTACATTTCCATCCCTCATTAAATTCTTAAACATATTGACAGAATCATTAGAAATTTTATCTGGGGATCTACTGATGAGCAAAGGAAAATTCACATGATCTCTTGAAAAAACGTGACTCTGTCTAAAGTTGATGGAGGACTTGGCATCCAAAGAGCATCTCTTAAAAATAATTTCCTCTTTATGAGTCTTGCCTGGAGAGTCATGCATTAGCCTGAAAGCCTTTGGGTTAAAGTCTTAAAAATCAAATATAGCTAGGATGGCATGGGGTGTCACACCAATACCTCTAAGAATTGGAAGAATATTTACCAAGGCTGGGCCAGATGCAAAGAAATCTCCACCTGGGCTGTCAAGGATGGTTCCATGGTGTTTTTCTGGTATGATAGGTGCATCCCTAACTCTCAACCCCTTAGAAACCTAATTTATGGCCCTCTATCCAGCTTAGATAAGAGGATCCAACTCAACCAGGTCTGATATCAGGGCTCTTGGAATTTTGACAGCATTTCCATGGTCATACCCAGGATGTCATTCACCACATCAAGAACTCTTTCTTTGCTAACCCCAAAGTAGTGTTAGACACCCCTGTCTGGACTATAAATGGCAAAGGAACCTTCTCCACCGGTAGTGCTTACCATCACCTGATCAGTCATAATACCAACCTTAAATTTCAGTCTAACAAATCCTCCAACTGGCTCTAGTGCCTCCCCATAGCTCCTAAGATCAAATTCTTTATATGGCTACTTCATCACGATAGACTCCCCATCGGTCTCAATCTTTCCAGAAAAGGCCTAGATATAAACCCTTACTGTAAATATTGCCCCAACATCATTGAGGATACAAACCATCTGTTCTTCAACTGCCCCTCCACTAATTCTATCTGGGTAGACACTTTCAGTGAAGTTTCGTGTTCATCTACTGGTAACCTTTCAAACCTCTTCAACACCAACTGGTTTAATGTGTGGAGGATCACAAAGCATAAAGCTTTCAACCGCATGGTTCTTTGGCACGAAATCATCCCCCATCGCCGATGGGAAATCTGGAAGACCAGGAACCACAACATCTTCCAACAAAAAATTGTTAAGCCTTCCTTCTCATAGGCTTATAGTGAAGCGACTAAGTACACTCTACTCAACAACAAATCTCACTGTAGAGTCCCCAAGACTACCATTTACATCAACTGGATCCCCCCACCAACAGGCTACTATAAGCTCAATGTAGATGGTTTTTGTCTTGGCAATCCTGGAAGAGGGGGTATGGGCAGGTAATACGCAACCACAATGGTGAATGGTTGATAGGCTTTACCCAAAGTTATCTTTTTACTACTAATAACCAAATGGAGCTACTAGCTCTTAAGGTTGGCCTTTCTATCGCCATCCAACAAAAGCTCACCCCCATTGAAGTCAACACTGATTCAATGGAAGTATTACAAATGCTCAAAGATGGAAATGTTCAGTATGATGGCATTGTTACTCTTTGCAGGTCAAAGCTGAGGGAGGCAGGGGCTACAATAGTCCAACATTGCTTCAGGGAACAGAACCAAGTAGCTGATAAGTTTGCCAAGTAGGGAGCAACCACAAATATCTTCGAAGAATCTCTTTTTTTGCAAGTTCCACCTGTGTATGCTCTTCAGGAATTGGAAGCAGACATGCGAGGAACTTTATTTGAAAGATCCATTAGAGCAAATGCTTAAATTCTAACTGAGCAAAATTGCAATCTTTTTGTAATTAACCCTGGCTGACTGGCCCTAACGACGTAATACCTTATATGTATATTTAAATGCTCCTAATTACCAAAAAAAAAAAAAAGACCATAAAAGAAACTAATTAATAAAAAGAATAGTTGGATTTGCCGGTCTTAGCCAAACAAAACTGTTCGTATAGTAGTTATTCAATTTCAAAAGTTAGCTTAAGATGTGGGATTATAAAAGATTCCCACATGCTTTCGATTGACAACTAGAGAGTGAAAAGATAAATAAGGATAGCATCGAGTGAAATAAGCTGGAGGAATCTTAATCTGATACCACGATAAGAAAATGAATATTAAGAGTTAGGCGTAACTCTAAACCCCAAAACTACAGATTCAGAATTAAGACACTACAAATTATTTTATATATATATAAAAGTTTACCTAAAGATTTGCGGCAAACAGAGAGGAGAACGATGAAAACAGCAATACCAGCTAATACTCCTACGATTATTGCCACTGTTTTCCCTACTTCATCATCATTAGATGGATCTGTTCACAAATTAAGCAAAGATATATAATTAACCAAAAAAAAAAAAAGAAGCAAAGATATATAGCTCTTATATTAAACATTACAGTCAAAATAAGAGAATATTTATTTTTTCTAGCCAGTCTTATTCATTTTTATATGATACTTGTATTATTTGGTGAGTTAGTAATTTTTTTTCTCTTGGACAATAATTCTGAAACAGTTTTGATGTATTTCAAATCATAGAAATTTGTGATTTATATTATTTTTATCTAGCTTTAATTTCGTGTTGTGACATATCATAGCTAATAAAATAACTTAATCATGAATTATCATTCCCCGCAGTGGTGACTCAAGGATAAAACTAATAAAATTTTTGTTGTAGGTTCCCAAATCACAAAACCTCAAAAAAAAATTAATTGTTGATTTTATAATTTTATTTTCTATTTGACTGGATATAGAAAAAAAAACTATCATCATTCAATAGAAATATTTTGAAACTTTGAATTAAAATACTCAAATCTTCATAATAATAAATAATTTGTTTACCATAACATCCAAGGTACTGTATTAAAAATGCATGGTTAACGTATCATTAATTTGAATCAATTTTCACTATTATAAATAATAATATTAATATGTGAAACATACTACTACACTAAAAACAACAATTATAAAAATCAAGAAAAAGCAACATAATTTTTTATTTATCATATATATATATATATATATGATGTCAGATTAAAATTTAATTTTAGACCACTAATTTTATTGAGACATCTTTGATTCATTTTTTCAACCGCGTCTAGGCTTTTCTTGCTTATAATTTTTAATTGACAATATTGAAACGCTAATTTCAAGACAAATCATTGAAGATGTGAATGATTATGAATTTCAATTTGAATAGGGGTTTTGACTTTTGACCCACCTTCTTCTATAAATGCTAAATTTTGATATGATATATATAAAGGACTTTAGGGACGATAGGAACAAAGTGGGAGGTTAAGCTTAACAGAAAGAAGAATAACAACTTTTAAAACAAAAAGAGACATTGCTAGAGATTTCAATTAAAGTGAATTATTCCTAACTTTATGCTATAGTAAGAGAATATTTTTTTTATGTATCATAATCTGTTTTCGAAAAATGTGATTGATTCTTTTGCTTTTCTATCTTGTCTTATATAATTAAAGAAAAATAAATGCTTGAAATGTCTCTTATAAATTAATTCGGAGGAATTTGTTAAATTCGAAACACACACAATTACAAAAGTTGTCTGAAAAATAAATGCTTGAAATGTCTCTTATAAATTAATTGGGAGGAATTTGTTAAATTCGAAACACACACAATTACAAAAGAAAAAGAATTGAAGTATTGGAGAAAAAATTAATCACGGAAAATTACAAAGTTGCCTCCACTCCATTTTGACGAATGTTTTAGCTCTTTTCATGCTCATTAAGAAATCTATAAGGTATAATTTCTGTATACTTTTATTTATAAAATGTTTTTATTGAGAATCAAGCAACATTCAAAATAAATATGAGGGTATATATGTGGAAAATAGTGTTCAACTTTAATTTTGAATTTTCAAAGTGATAATTATTTGAGATAATTTTATTAGTTGAAGTGACTTTTAATTTGGGACAGAAGGAGTGATTACTAAAAAATGTAGTCTTATAAGTATCAAATTTATGCAGTAGTATAATTTCCTTATAACTCACATACTGAAAGTTCTAGTATCATAGATTGATTATCCAATTTATATTTTTGTATATAAATTATAACATATGATTCATAAGATAGCAAGAAAATTATCCATATTATGAGTCTTACACATTGATATCATGCATGAATAGTTTAATTTTCTTGTTCATGCATGATCCATCTAAAAACTCTTTCACTATCCTTGTATTACTCTAAAACTTTTAAACAATGAATATAAACTTTCTTCAATACTACTACTATCAGTATATAGAAGTTAAACTCTTACTGGAGGAATGATAGTAGCCGGAAAGCCAGTATCTAGCATAACACTGAGCCAAAAAAACATCAGCAGCAGCAGCAGCATCACACATGTCCTTCATCTTCATAACAGCTTCAGAAACACAAGCAGAACAATCTTCTGGACTCAAATCACCCAAACACTGAGCAAATCCTTGTATCGAACCCGAACTGCTAGCCTTAAAACCCGTTGCTCCACCACTACCTTGCATTAATCCAGCAAGAACATTATCTCTGTGCCTAATGAACTCTCCGTCTCCTCGTAGTTGAGTCTTGCTACACTTGTTGTACCTGTACGTTGAAAATATAATTAAGTAAATAAAAGTACGTGTTCTCTCTAATAGTTTAAACTTTTAGATAATCAGTACGTACCTTAAACTGGTGTCAGGTTTTCCAAGAAAATCTTTGTGTTCGTATCTAACACAACAACCATCTAATTGCAAAATAGCACCAAAATTATAGGGACAAACTATGTTCATTTGGCCAATTGCACTCGCCACACATGTTGAACAGTCTCTTAATTGTAGGTCACCATTACATTGATACAAACCGTAAATAGACGATTCTTGAGGGGCTGAACTGTCATTTCCAATAGCGTAACTATTGTAAAGAGATTGAGAAGAAGAACTAACTAGTGAGGATAGTAGAGAGTTTAAGCTTGGAGCAAAAGGATAATTTTGTTGATATTTGTCTTGTGAACAACCTGCGTAGATAAAAACATGAGCTTTAACAAGGTGGTTATTATGTAGGAAAATATTGTAGAAGAAGTAGAGGAAGAAAATGGAAAGAGAAGAAGAGAGTTTGAATAAAGGTAAGAAGTGTTGTGGAAGATTTGTGATGTTCAGCATTTCTCTTCTTTTTCTTTTCCTATGGAATTTTATGAAATTTGTCTTCCTTTTATATTGTTCTTTTTTGGTTTGGATGCTTTAATTTGATTTTGTGGACTTGAAGGAAAATAGTTAAATTAAACAACTTTAATTTTGTGCCCATTTGGTATCTTTGGTGAGTACTAAAGATGCCTTTGAAATAAAGTTGGCGATTTGGTTATGGATATTTACTAGTCTCAAAAATTTTCTTCTACTTAAAATTGTGGGGTTAGCTATCCCCAAATAAAAGGTAGAAAAAGCTAATTTCGTTTCTATAAAAACCAAATGACTCGTAGCAAGTGGGTTGATGAGCAGGCTACATTGTTCCTTCGAATAAATTCTATATACGAACCTCTATGTATTCCTATCTTAATTTTATTTTAGTCTTTAAAGTGAGCTTCAACTAGTTGGGTGAGGTTGCAAAATTCTCTTTCATACAAATTGGTGAATGTCAATTGAATGTATACAAATGGAATCCATAAGAAAGTTGAGATAACCCATTAAAAAATCTAAGTCCGAGCCCAATAACAATTTGAGCCACATCCATTGGATCTAGTTTGGTTAACAATGGCTTAGCCTTGAGTCAATTGGGCTGAAATTGATTTCCACCATCTCTGGGTCTTTATTCGACTAACCTAGTTTTACAACATGGCCAATCTCACTTTAGGCTTTTGGGGAGTAACGATAAGAATTTGCCTATTTGGATCGACTTATTTTAGTTGCTCTAAAGATAAAATAGCTTTAAAGTATTGTAGTATATGGGGAAATACGAAAAAATTAATAATTTAAACACTTATTTTTAAGTCAAATTAATAAAAATAAGTGGCAAGTTGGAAAATTTTAACTTATAAGTCATAAGTTATAAGCTCATTCAAACATACATCTAGAAATGGAGGTGGTGCATAACATGTTTAATATTGGTATTCTAAAGATTAAAATTATATTTATACAAATTTACAGATGGATCATGTATGATTATTTATTGAAATTAGGTGTATGTTAGTACTCGTTATATTAATTAGTGATTTTTTTCAAAAAATATATAGTCCAAGTCAACAGATTGCACCCATATATAGCTATATTTTCAGCTTACAAGCTGCATAGACAAATTGTTGTCGTAACAATATTTAGACAACTCGAATATTTATACACTTAATTCCCCTCCACTTATAAGGACTTTTTATTTGCTTCTATAGTTCTAATTAACCTCTTACTGAATTAATATTCTATAACTCGTCACAATATACATGAATGTGAGGTATTTTAAGAATAGTTTGTTGAGCATTTCGTCCCTCTTTTTCAAATCTTGAACGGTAAATTTAACAGACTTTTAATATTTTCCTGTTTTATTTTACTTGACACTTGTTGACTTGACACACCCTTTAAAAAGACAAATTGTTTTCGTAACAATATTAGACAACCCGAATACAATATTATACACTTGACTAAGGACTTTTTAAGGTTCCTTCTATGGTTCTAATTAACCTCTTACTGAATTAATATTCTATAACTTGTCACAGTATACATGAATGTGAGGTATTTTAAGCATTTCGTCTCTCTTTTTCAAATCTTGAACGGTAAATTCAATAGAACTTTAATACTCTCCCGTTTTATTCTACTCGACTCTTATTGACTTGACACATCCTTTAAAAAAAAAAAAATTAGTAAGAGGTGTATTTTACTAAATTAATTACTAATGTAGTTTAGGTTAATTAAGGGATCGGAAAACTCTAAATTTGACTTTTATTATTTATGTAGCCATGTAATATTAAGAACAGCAAAATTAGATTGCGATTTGGATGGTGGAAAAGCTATGTTATAACCTGTAGCTCTGAATTGTTCAAGTTCAATAATTGTAGCATGGATCAGTTTCAAATTTGCACTATCGTCAATAAATTAAGCATTTACTAAACGATTGAGGGAGACGTTATATAGTCAAGAGTCAGACAAACGAATGCAATTCTTTGCAATTAATTAATTAAGTCGATGAATTTTGACATTAGAAAAATATTAGAGTTGTTCGGTAAGTTCAACTATTCAGACTTGGTTTATCTGCATTTCCTACTTCTTTGACAATTTATTAATTGATTTATCTTTGCACTAATTAATTCTCTAGCTTCTAGACCTCTGCAATTTTCTGACTGAAAGAAGACAAATCCAAAGAGAAAAACGAAACTAACGCCATGAATAGGAGTATATATAGTTATGAGAAGTGCCTTTTTTGGGGGTACATCAATGACCTTTTTTTTAGTCTATTTACTGAGAATTTGATAACATATTTTTCTATATGCATGTATAAGCAGTTTTAATTTGTAAACGTGGTCGCACAAAAATTGTTAGTCAGATACTGGGGAAAAAACGATTCCAAAGTGATTAATCAAATAAAATTTTCTGCTCGCCATAAAAACATTGATGACAAAGTAATTTTTAAAAAGTTTGATCAACAGAGCTATTATTATAACAAGTATTTTCAACAATTTGGCTTTAGCTAAACGATTTACTGGTTAAAGGTATAACAACAACATGACTTGGTCTTGCATTATGGAATATATGGACCATATATCAAGTGGGATTTCGAGACACATGAATTGATGACCAATGAGTGCCTATTCCTTACGGGTTGTCATGGTCTAATAATCATTTACCATTCTTAAAAAGGAGGAAAAAAAAAAAGACTTGGTAGTAAGTGGTAAACACTAAACACCAATAGTGTTGGGTAACGCCAAGCATTTTGTATCTAGCAAGGGTTACGAGGGGCAGGGTGGTTCGAATCGGATTTATGATCAAACATGACACTTGCTTAGTTGGCAGTTAAAAAGTAAAGTTACATCATTGTTATTAGCTATTGCTTTAGCATAATGATAATTAACGCCTGATCCTAGCAAGTGGGGTTAGAGTCAAGATTATGGGTTCGATTCTCAATATCAACATGAGGCAGGTGTTGGGAGGAAAAATTGTTGGTAACGCCAACATCCACCTTATGGCAAGGACCACAAGGGTCGGGGTGGCCCTTTTCAAAGTCATGATCAAATACGATGATTGCTTGGTGGATTTAGTTGGGAAATAAAACTTTGCGCTTGCTATCAGTTATAGCTTTTGACATTGATGGTAAGCGATTACTTCCAACAAATAGCATAAATTAAAGAGGTTTTACAAATATCAATGTAGCTTAACTTGATACTCCTCCATCAATTTTTACTTATCCACTGTATATACTAAAAATATATGTCTACTTTTAATTTATCCAATTTAGAAAAACAAGAGTTAAATTACTATTTTATTGTCCAAGTTAATTAACAATTAGAGCTTAAAAGTAGTTCTTCTAGATAAAATAATGATACTAAATAATTAAACCCAAAAATTGCTCCCGTGCTCAAGGCTACAATTCGTGTTCCATGACACGCTGCTCAATCCTTTTATTTTTAAG
Source organism: Capsicum annuum (assembly GCF_002878395.1). Lineage (NCBI taxonomy): Eukaryota > Viridiplantae > Streptophyta > Magnoliopsida > Solanales > Solanaceae > Capsicum > Capsicum annuum. The sequence continues at coordinate 36,774,009 of NC_061118.1, read as the reverse complement.
AGATTACCGTAGTTGCTATTATTTTAGCGTGCTTAAGATAATATATAATTAATAGCTTGTAAATTATACAAAAAAGATAAATAAATGCCGTGCGATAAGCTTGATTAAGAAAGTATACAAGAAATTTTGAATCTGAGACCTCTATTTTAGAGATCACCTGCTCAATCAATTCGACCACATGATACTGTCCTTTTCCTTATTCTTTCTTTTGGAATTAGTGGACGAAGATGTATATTTTTCGAATCTCAGTATCTGCATAAAGTTTAATCCCTCGTTAAAATTTTATAGAGACCAACACATAAGGATTTCAAAGAACCTATTATTCGTATTGCATTTACCAATATGACACCTTAGGTTCCACTGGCACTCTTTCAAATACCTAGAAATTCATAGTGATTAGTGATGGCACCTATATAGGATCGATCTAACTAGAAACTAAACTTTTGCCTAGATTTAAGGTTATTCCATGTTGTCTCTCTTCTTTAATTACCCTTTCACATATAACATGTTGCAAGTTGTTCATTTGTGAGTTATAATCCGTTTTGGTATATACATCCACTAATTAAATAGAATCTTATAAAGTAGAGACATTTTATTAATTTCTTATATATATTCAATTAATTTTGTTCATATTTGGTGTAAGAAAATGTTGGTCCTCTGCCTTCTACTGAGATCAATTTTTTCTTCACCAGCTCTCTTTCATGCAAGGATTGTCAAACTACGAAAACCACGAGACTTTTCTTTAATTTATTGTGAATTGTGATTTGCACCACAATTTCATTTTCAAACACATTTGAAAAAAAATTCAATGCACATTAGACCTCAAATGATCTGACTTATGAACTTTCTATTTAATTACCTCACGCATACTATATATAATTCTTATATAACTAGAAATTGGGAATGGTTAATTAATAAGTGGATGTGATTGTTGACCTTAATATTGTACGTACTTCGATCCCTCCGATCTAGAATAAGTAGTTCTGACATACTCATCATTAAAAAAAAAAACTAATAATAATTAGCGTTAATCATATGAATTATTTACTTCTTTAAAAAATATACTAATTAATATCCTCTTGATTTATTGACGTGCAAGATATGGAATGAGTATGATGGACTAGGACAACACCTGGGGGCTTCGATGAATTTCAAGACCATTAATAATGTACGTAAACCTTTTGGAAAAGGAACCTAAACTTTATGCCCCATTTGCCTAATGGAGGACCACCTACCTTAGCTCTTAAATTCAGCAATTTTGGTATAAATTCAATATTTATATTAGACTCTTGTGATCCATGATAGAAATGAAATTCATTTAAAATTTTCAATCCTTCTTGAAGAGGGTTTCATTTTCCTCGGACACTTCAATTAATTTTTAAAAAAATTATAATTATCAGAAATTCATAAACTTTAAATTCTTGATCCAATCTAATTTCATGGAGGTTTTAGGACTTGGCACTATCAAAAATCAAAGGTGACCAAGTGAAGTTTCTCTTTACATTAATTTGTTCATTACTAGAATATATGCTGATTCTTTCACTATTGCGGAAAATGACATTTGTGGAGATAAACTCTCCTGACGGCAAATATTCTTTCTTTTCTTTTTTTCCCATCATAAAAAATGGCTCAATTTTGAAAAATATCATTACTATAAAACCAATACTATTCCAACATTTCACATAAGAGAAAATGACCACTAATTTCTGTCAACACGTTCTTTGTTTTGCAATGAGTACATACCTTTTTTGTGAAAATTGCAAAGTTGCCTACATGAAAATATTTTTCGAGGCGGTTCAATATAATCGATAACCTAAAGTCAAAGCTTAATATGATATCACAAATATTTTTAGTGAACTTATTTTTTTTTAATTCTTTCTTTTTACCGTTTCATATGCAAAATTATCAAGTTACCCTATTGAAGGTTAATTCATTCAAATGTTTATTTTCATGTACAACTAAAAATAATTAATTAGAAAATGTAAGCTTAAAATAATATATAAAATCATCATATATAGGGAAAAAAAATATACGAGAACAAGAAAAAATAAGAACCGACAGAGCAATACATTACTAATTAATGAAAGATATAAATTTGACCTAATTTGCTCACTCATTTAAACAAAAATCTAAAAAATAATAATGAAACATTTTATTTATGGCCTTTTATATAGAATTGAATACCATTTTGAATTTTTTTAAAATACAAAAAGTTTACAAATTTGCTTGTATAGTTACATGGGAACGCACTCTTTTTCGAGTCGGAGCCTAAAGGACAAGTTTTTTCATTTAAAATTTCAAAGGGGCATATGATAATTAAAATTTTTTAAAATGGACAACCTAATCCATTAAAAATTAACGTCATCAATTACTTGGTGAGTCACTTACCTTATCTTTTGACTGAAAAGTGAGGAATAAATTATCTTTAACTGAAAAAGTGGGAAATAAATTTTTCTAGGGAAAAAAGTGTCTCCAAGATGGGACTTACTGTTGACAAGAGGGAGAATAAATTGCCTTTTGATCGCTGATGGGAAGTCAAGTATGAACTCTCACCTTGTAAAGTAGGCCCCCATGTTCACCTTGTAAGGTAAGATTTATTGTTTGTCTTGTAACAACTTCAAAATTCATCAGATGATGCTATATAAAGAGTGTGAGTGTAGGTTTCTTTCATTTGCATCAATTCAAAAAAAAAAATTGTCATAGTGCATAACTCAAAATATTTGTGTTGAATCTTATTTATTTCTTACTTTAAGATGGGTGATAATAAGGTGAGAGTAAATTTACATTGGATGGTGAAGTTTTGCATGATGGGAATTCGGTGTGATATATTAGGCGTTCTATAGTGGTTTAATCGTTTCCTTTATCTCTCAAATATGATCTTCTAAAAAAACTATGTTTAGGAGTAAAACGAGTATTACTAATCGATAGACGACGTGGTTCTGGTTGATATCCGAATTATTTTACGTCCAGCGGATAATCAAAATTTGGTGAAACTCCTATTTGGAATGACGATTCTTTATCTTTATTTTTTCATACCATTGAAATTTTTGGCAATCGCCTTAATCTACAAACGCTTGACATGTATGCGTCTGTTGAACATTCCCCTATTGTTGAAGAACTCACGGATAGTGAGTTTGGATGAACAAACAAATAATGTGAACAAGAAATAAACGAAATGAGTGATTTATAAAAGAAAATTAGTAAGGTAAGAAACACGTTGTAAAACAGTTTCTTCATTAAATACTTCCTCCATAAATTATATATTGATTTTATAAAGTGGACAAGTATTGTTGGACATCAAAAATAAAAAAGTGGACAAATAAAGATGAACGGAGAAAGTACATCGTGTCATTAAAATTTTCAACCTCCACCAATTTTTTCAGTTAGAGGATAAGTTAAGTGACTCCATTTACCTTGTAAGGTAAAACTGTGATTTTACTTTACACTTACGTTAACTTTTAATGGACAAGAACACCTATGTTTACGTTGTCCGTTTTGAAATTTTTTGTTTTCATATGCCGCTTTGAAATTTTAAATGAAAAAAATTATCCTTTAGGATCCCGACTCCTCTTCTTTCCACCTTATCAAGTTTGTATTTCAATATCTTAAGTTACAATTAAATTTACTTTTCAGCAAAAATTTCTTATAATCACTAGACAAATATTATTGTATGTATTATAAAGTTACAATTAATATTTAGAAAAGTTAATTATTTCTTTATATAGTCATGACATTAGAAGTGGAGAAAATTTTATTTTCATTTTTAATTTTCTTTTAGTTAAAGTCAGTAGAACTTTGTTTGATATTTCATAACTTTTATCTAAACTATTTTAAATTTATTATTTACAAATAAGATTTTTGAGAACAAGAACTAAATACTAAAGTATTGTATTGCAACAAATGGATAAAGTTTTATTATCTTAAAGAACCTTTCTCGAGTTATATATATAATAATAGACAAAATGACCTTCTGGACCCTTGTACTATGTCGGTTTTGTAAGTTGGACACTTCTACTTACATGTTTGTCATCTGCACCCTTGAACCATTCAAAAGAAAACATTTTGCACCCTTTAACCGTTGACCTTGTCTATGTGGCAAGATCATGCTGAATAGGACAAGGAGAGTGTACCCACTCGCCTCGGGGTGCGAGTGGGGGTCATTTTTTGGCCAATTTAACATTAAAATAATTAAAAAATAAATAAATAATATATAAAAAAAATTTTTAAAAAATAAAAGGGTCATTTTTTTCCCCATCCTTTTTCATTTAAAATATTTTTAAAAATATAAAAATAATAAATTTAAAAAAAAAATCCTACCCCACCCCCTCTCCAACCCCTCCCTACCCCATCCAGCCTCCCCACCCCCACCCCATCCCGTCCCCACCCCACCCAGTCGCACCCATCCCTCTCCCCAGCCCTCCACCCCAACCCGTCCCCAGCCCACCCAGCCTCATGTAACCCCTCCCCCTTCACCAGCCCCCCACCCTACCCAGCCCGTCCCCATCCCACCCAGCCCCACCCCACCCACAGTCCCCATGCCCCTCCCAGCCCCATTCCCACCCCACCCTAACCCCTTCCAGCCCCCACACCCCACCCAAACACATTTCCAGCCCCCCCTCACACACACGTTCACTTTTTTTTTTTTTTTAATTTTAATTTTCCCTCTCAATTCAATTTCTTTCATTTTTTAATTAAAATTTAAATTTGAAATCTTTTTTTGGGGGGGGGGAATTAAAATTTAAATTTAAATTGAAAGTGAGTGATAGTGAATATTGAAAAAAAATAGTGAATTTTGCTTAAAAAAATTAAACTTTGTGAATTTGTTAAAAATATTCAAATTTAAAAATCAAAATTTATTATGTTTGTATGTATGAATTTATAGTTAAAAATTTAAATTAGTTGGAGAAGAATTTTAATTATTTGGAATGGATTTGATGTTTAATTTGTGAGCAAAAATAAAAACAAGATTATTCAAATTTTTTTACAATTTATAATTTTTTCTTATTTAATTAAATTAATTTTAATATTTAATTTGTTATGTAGCATTTTAAAAATGACTTCAAATGTAATGTAATATTTTTTTTTAAATGACGTGGCAGATGACGTGGTAGACGTGTCAACCGTGTCAGACGTGGCAGCTGATGTGGAGGAGAGTGTGTTACACTCACCAAAAAAAGGGTTTAAAATGTTGTTTTTTAGTGGGTTCAGGGGTCTAAATGACAAACTTATAAGTAGAAATGTCCAACTTACAAAACCGACATTGTACAAGGGTCCAGAAGGTCATTTTGCCATAATAATAAGATACTAAATCTTTGTACATAGAACTAAAAACTATAAAAATGTAGGAGTGACAAGCAATACAAGAGTTTTTAGTGCATTCTTTAACATTGTTAAATTTACAATTGTTTCTTACACATCTTTTTCATCATATTTGCTGAAGATATTTCAAATAATTTCTTTAAAAATTTATATAGTGTATATTATTTTTTAATACACCAAGTACAATATATTTGTTTCCAACATAATTTAAATTTATGGAAAATAAATTTTAACTACAAACAAAAATATGAAAAAATAATAATTTTATTGATCAAGAATATGGGTACAAATCTGTTCCTCCCTTGATTCTTCTCTCTTGATTTCCTCTGTAATTCGAGCACCGTCAGTAGTATATTTCTCGAATGTATGAAGATTTGGACATGAATTTCTCTGTAATTCGAGGATCGTTAGTGGCGTATTTCTCGAACGTAGGAATATTTGGATTTGATCTCCATGAAAGGAGGGTTTGTCTTCTTGATGTATTTGATTATCAAGAAGAAAGGGTTTTGATCTTTATGAATATCCCATGAATTTATTGGGACTTTTCAGATCGTTGATCTCTTTGTGAATATTCCGTAAATTTGTGGGATATTGGAGATGCCTCTTTAAAGGGATATTTGCCCCTTTTATATAGGCGTAATTTAGGGTTTAGGTTGAGTAGCCATCAAGCTAGATTTAGGGTAAAGTAGCCCCCAAGAACTCTAACCAAAATTAAACTCTTTTTTGTAGAATCCACAAAATTTCAATGTGTACAAATGCCACCTGCTTCAAGGCTTGTCAGAGTGTAGACTTGATGAAACTCAAAGACGAGTCTTGAAGTACCGCTTATATCTTTACGATCCTGCGGCTACAGTTTTGCATATTTGATTTATGAGAGAAGAGATGAAGGGCAGATTTGGTCCCACTGGGCGTGCCAATTTGTTTCCAACAAAATTTAATTCATGGAAAATAAACTTCAACCATGTCACACCCCCCGGTTTTTCACCGCGTCCGACCCCGCTAGGGAGTTGGTTTTGGAGAAAATGGGTTTTTCCAATTAAAGTGACGTTTTGAAAAGGGATTACTTTACTTACAGAGTCGCCACTTGGAATTGAGTTTGGGTGTTCCAAGCCACCTTATTGAATCCCTATTCAAAAGGAAATGACTCTTCAATTTTTGTTTTTCGTCTGCGAACTAGAAATCCGGATAAGGAATTCTGTTGACCGAGGGAAAGGTGTTAGGCACCCCTCGAGTCCCGTGGTTTTAGCACGGTCGCTTTAATGACTTACGTCCGGATTAAATTAATTTTTT